>NC_092015.1:29710117-29777617 GCF_042242105.1 Pempheris klunzingeri | reverse complement strand
CCCAGGCTGCCTGGAGCTCATCAGCGAGACATGCCAGGGCCTGGAGTAAATCAGAAGCCGCACTCCTAAGGCCCGATTTCCCCAGAGGAGGCCAGCCACAGCCACTCAAATCAGCCCCTGTGCCAGAGAGCTGTCTGTAATCTCCTGCTCCAACCTCTACATCTGCCTCGGCTCTCCAAAAGAGCAATACTGCTCCAAGTACCCTAAATATGGTGTTTAAGACGTGCGGGACGAGCGTGGGGGCTGATTCTGATGGCACACAGCATTTGCACAGAGTTTCGTTAAATGCCACAACACAACACAATACATTTAAACTCAGACAGTTTGTCACAGTTTGTACTGGAGAACTGTGAATGTGATGTGAGCGGATAACGAACAACAATGTTGTTCTGTTTACGTCTTAAGTCCGAAGACGTCGCAGGTCATTAGGCCTTATAACCAAATGAACCCTGCGTGTGAAGTGCGTACGGGAAAAGGAAACCAGAGTGATAAAGGATAAAAGTGAAACAGGCTAATCAGGTCTTTGTGCAGCCGCAGACAAAACTCAGTAAACAATTTAAAGGTTTGTCGAGGAGATCTCGACTCTTCAGCGGCTGCTTTGAACACCCGGAAGAAGCTTCCTGTTGGAGCGGACGAATGAATCAAAGACACACGCTGTGATGTCGACTCCGTCGCTGTCCTGTCAGCTGGAGGAGAAAGGCACCAAAAATGGATCATTCTGTCGTCCTCGCTCAGTGTTTTCACCAAGAATCTGAACACTCGGAGCTTCGGTGCTTGAACAGAAAATTGTGTGACTACAAAAGATAAAGATACATTTTAACGGCCAACAATGGCCATAAAATGGCGCCTAATGTCGGTAAGACCGACGCAGCTCGGCGGTTTGTTATAAGACGACTCACAGAAATGACTCTTTTGTGAAAAATGCTAACTGCTCCTAGCAACCGCCACCGCAGCCTTCAAGGCTGGATCGATAAAATGAAACGACATAATTCATTATCAACTACAATAGAGAACCGATGGCAAAGGCACAATGGCCCCCTCCACCAGAGCAGCGTGAGTGCGTCAAAACCCTCCGAGAGTGAAGTAACTGTTTTTAGATCCACAGTGGGGTCATTCAACGCCTGGATTCACTGCAGAGGACATGCGATGGTCACCTGCTGCCCACTCTGAAACGCTCCCTGTCAGTTGTTTGGAGGGAGGCTGACATGGAGCAGCTCCAGCTGACTTGCTGTGTGGACATTTAATCATCAGTTGCGTGTCAGACTGAATGAGGTTGAGTAAATGGTGAGTAATTCCTCATTTCGGGGTCAAGTCTTCCTCTGAGTGCAGGCCCTTTGTACAGCGGCGCTCTGACTAAGCAGCTCCCTCCTGCAGCACTCCCTACCTCTCTCCCACCAGCGTGTGCATACTCTAATATGAATAATGTTTCTCCTCCAAGTCCCCCCTGTAATAAATGGAGTGCCATTTCGCACAATGGCAAAGTCAGGCCTGTATTGATTAACTCTCATCATCGACTCGCAACGCCTGCTTCCTTGATTTATGATTGTCTGTTATTTTTACATTAGCTGTCAAATTCATCTTGTCTCTCCGCGGCCGGGGTCGGCCTCAGCAAACAGTAAACACCCGGCACCCTGCCTGCTACCCCCCGCCCCGCCCCACAGGAGTGGGCTTTGCTTTTTGTTAAGTGCGGCTCCACGCGGCAGATTGAAACGTGTTCAGGCTGGTTTCACAGCAGGTTCAGGGAGGAGAGCCGTGATGTGGAGCTGTCGCAGGGACGGTGGAACAGGGCGGACATCACATGTGTCCTATTGTTAGAGCGGATTCGGGGGTGTCGAGGTGTGATAGCTTTGTGGAGCAGGAGTAAGTCACAGTTGGAGTTTAGCAACCTTTAAACCGAAGAGATGCTGATCTAATGTCTGTTGGAAAATGCCCTGTTTTCACAGCGGTGGTCGATCATGGATTTGATGTCGTTGTTCATCTTTTCTGCGTTTTTAGTTCCCAGACTTCCTCCTGTTCAACCTGAGCCCCCCTACCAGCAGAGTCCATGTTTAAAGTCAATGTCTACGTTAGAGTACAGAGAAGAATTCAGTGGAGAGGTCGGAGAGTGAAAAGGTTGAACTTTCTACCCTAAAATTCAGACATTTGCTGCTGGATTTGGTTTTGTGCCTCCCCCTTTGGCCCAGTAGGTTTAACTATTGTAAAAGACAGAAGCTGTGCCCCCCCCCCCCCCCCCCCCCCACCATACTACGCACTAACTATACAGCATGTATTAAATGTCCAGAATCAAAGAATATCATGCATCAAAACTCAGTCAGACTGCATCCAATAATATTATCGTTGATAGATTTTTGCATTAATAGTATTATTAGCATTCAAACGTTCCTGGAACCCTAAACTGAGGCCACATTTGTTTCTTGTGTGAAAACCAACCTTTGACCCTGCTGATTAAAACACATTCATCGCTGCGACCTCATTACAGCAAAAAGTGTCCAGCTATCAAAAAACAAACAGATGCCTTTGAAATGGTGCTTTTCTCCTGGAACCTGTAGAAACTAATTATTCGGGCTCCTTCCTCCTCCTGTTATTGTTCCTTTCTTTCACATCATCACATTCAGTTGGTGGATTTGTGCTCTGTGACCTTTTTCACTGGAAAGTCACAAAACCCGCTGCCTGCTCAACACCTGCTCAGACAGACTGTGTCGTATGAAAACACTTTCATCTCAACTGACTTCTACAATTTCATTTGAACTTCTAATTCATTTTAAAGCATAATGAAGAGCCTCTATAATTAAAGGCAAAGGCACTACTGACTGTATGTGGAGCTTTAACTGCTGTCCAGAGGGCATCAGCTCGTCGTGGTTAGACGACATTGAAAAGGAGGAAGCGCCGACACGCAGCATTAAAACACATGTTGTATTTGTAAATTGTCACTTTACATAATGTGAGCTGAAGGTGGCAGGAGCAGATTATTGTAATCAAATCAATTTAGAGGCAAAAATTGACAGTTTGACTAATATTTTCTTCTTGTAAAATCATAAAGTAGCAGCAAAAGTTAAAGGCTGTGCTCAGTTTGAATGTTAAGCGTGTGTCTAAGCAGCAGTGAATTAACATATGTATTGCTGCTCCTCTGATGGCAGTCTTTAATTTGCATCTCCCCGGATTGTATTTGGTGGACCGCAGACTGTTCTAAGACAACGTGTTTATGACTTTGAGATAAGAGTGCAAACCTTCAATTGTCGCTCTGCAATTTGACCTGAAATTTCCCAAGACGCAGAACATTAAAATCATTTGAATAATGTTGTTTCACAGATGGATTTTTCTTTCTTACCTTGCTTTAAAATGACAGCCAGATAGACGCCTACCATCAGCAGCATCCACGCTTTGCGTGTCTATCTGGAATTGAGATTGGACACCGGGGCCAGCCCGGTGATCAGCTATCAGTTTAAACACAGTGTCCAGCTCCGTCAATTTAGAGAGCTGCTATCTCGCCCCCACCCCCAGCCCCCGGCCCTGACTGAACTGGATCCAGCAAATGTCAAGGTACACAGGTCTAAGTTGGAGTAACCTCCCCTTTTCTCCGCTGCTTTTTTCCCTCCTTTCAGCCTGGCGGCATTTCACCCTGGGAGAGTGAAGTGATAATAACAGACGGGCCGAGGCGAGGGGTGTTCGGGTAAAGCGGGTCCTCTGCTCTAATGGCGGGGCTGTCTGCTCTCCAGGACCCGCCGGCTTGGGGGTGCATTGAGATTCCATTAGAGGCAGCGGGGAGCGGTTTGGTCGCTGCCTTCCTTTCGTTTGCCTGACACTCACATGGGGATCACTGTAAATTGGCTCTGTCATAGCAGACAATTTCTGAGATGTGAAGTAAATTAAACATGTAATCACACAGGAAGCGCTGCCGCGGGTTCCCAACACTTGACTCCTGTCGCCGAGCGGCCGGAGGCGTCTCACCAGCTCGTTTTCATTCCTCGTTGCCCTCCTACATCTATCTTTACCTCCATCTCCTCATTGGAAAATTACACTGGACTATTTGCTTTCTTGGGATCTGGAAAAGATGATGTGCTGACCTTGAATGGTGCCGGGCCTCGGCTGCAGGACCAAACTCTTGTGGTGTCGAACAGTGTGAAACCTGTGGTCCACCTCTCTGCCACTCAGCAGGGACGTTTCCATCATTGTCACTTGTTTAATGGAGTTGCTGAGGACAGAAACTTTGCTGCTGTCATTTCGCCTCCTGTAGCAATGATACCGATCACAGCGATCAGCTAACGCGAGTGTCTCGTGGCAGCTACTGTACCTGTGACAGCACCCGTCCAGGACACACAGGGTTTGATTACATTTACTGCGAGCTGATCAGCTCCGTCCCGATGCTCGATGAGAGCCTCAACTGATCTAATGAGGCACTTTAACCGGCTGACACACAAACAGGCTCTGATGAAGTGCTGACAGTTTTATTGCCCAGTGATCTAGACGTGCTTTTTACACAATAGAACAAAAATACTGACACACATAACATAACACACACATGTTAGTTTAAAGATATTAAATCAGCAGTGCCGATTCCAAACTGGACTGAGCGCTAACTTAAGCAACCTTGACCTCTGCAGGGTCACCTGGCCTACATGAGCAACCTCAGGCTTCCCTTTACCTTAAATATCAGCGAGAAGACTCAAAGTACACGTGTCAAAGTGTTTCTCAGTCCTTCCTGCTCAGACATCCTCTTTTCAGTGGCTCAAAGATGGACAGATGAAGGATGATGCCTATTACCTGTTCCAACTGAACAAAGATACATGCCTTAAGGAATAATCAGTGTCCCATGCGGTGCCGTCCCGTAGGGCCCCGGTGACCCTCCTCCATGTAGATGAGGCGGAGATGGAGCTCATGCTGGTTTCATAAGCCGTGACTGAACCCTTCCTGTAGCCACTCAGTAAAACATCTGACTTCTGTCTGTGTGTGGACTGGCTCATGTGAAGCAGACCTACTGACTGTGTTACTGTGGTCTGTCTCCTCTGGTGGTGTAAACTGTGTTTCTGTGGTGCTGGAGGGAGGGATTCATTAAACCAAATGAATTAAAAGTAGATTAAATACTGTAGATTTGTGAATATTAGGATCCTAAAACATCCATACATGAAGACAATAAAGCTCAAAGTGTAAGAACATCAGGTGTCAGTGAAGAGTTGTGTTCATGAGTGTGAAAAAAGGCTTATGAAGAAACTTTTTTTTTATTTCTAAGAAGGTTTTGGTTAAATAAAATGTAGAAAATGAACATGGCCGCCAGCCCAGCCCCCCCACACATCCTCTGTGCTGAGCTGCTTCAATGCCAAACCTCTGCCTGCTCTGAGCGTCGCAGTCGTGTCACCAGCTTTGATGAGGCCGGGCTGGAATATCCCATAATTCCTCTGTTCCACTCTCCTCTCCCTGCTCCAGCATCTCTTGCTCCTGCTTTGTGATTAAGCTGTTGTATGTTGTCTCTTCCCATTCCCATGTTGCAGCTGAGGGCCCAATGAAGTGTTGTTGGCAGTACACCGGCCCGGTAGCGCTTGAGTGGAGGAAACAGCGAGGATCGAGCAGCAATGGCTGAAAAATTAGGTCCCTGCCTTGTAATTCAGTGGCGGGAGCTGATATCATCAGGCTGCGGTCGGCTATCAGGAAGGTAATACCACCCACCGACTGTAATCGCTAATGAAGCTACTATTGAGTTTATAATGCGCTAAATGATGCAGACTCCCACTCCAGATAAACACGTCCCAAATAAACGATTTGGGTGGTAATTGCACTCCGCCAGTGGCCTGTTAATAGAGTCGGGGCTCTGATGAAAGGGTTAACTCTTTTTCTGAAGCATCCTCTCGCTGGCTCATTGCACTCTCATTTCTACGGAGATCTCAGCATTCCCTTGGTTATCAGTGTACTTAGAAAGAAAACCTAATTAGACAAAAAGGCCTTTTTTCTCATTCCCTAATTAGGTCCTTAACATAATTAGCAGGTGATGTTAATAACCCTCTTTTAAAACCTATTAAAAGGCTGTTTGGGAGCAAGTGGTGGAGAGGAGTTGGCCTATGGGCAGCCAGGCGGCCCCTCTGAGGGCCCAGGCGAGGACAGCACGGCATGCTGGGAGTACGGTTCATCAGGACTGGAGTGCCACTGCATTAGGACTTTGGCCTCATTGGAGACCCTGTTAATACAGAGCAGTGCGTCTCTGCGGCCATTAGGAGACATTACAGCACACATGCACAAGTAGCAACCAGGACTGGACTTAATTGGGCCCAAATCATGTTTGGTAGCAGGTCCGTCTGTCTGTGGATCAGCTGAAGCAGAGAAGGAAGAGGAAGTGTCAGTCCAACACATCATGGCTTCATCAAGTAACTGTGTTCAATGTGAAGGGACAAACCCACAGAGAGCGTTTCACCGTCTCTCGGCTCGAGGACGCAGCTGTGATCGGCCCACAATGCACCACGTTCTCAGGAGTCGGTGGAGACCAAAGCAGAGCTAAAAGGAGAGTGAATATTGGACCTACACCCACGAGGCCAATAACATTAAAGAGTTAATATAACAACTGCTTGGGCTCATAATGTGTTCACAGCTCTGAATGGCCACAGTGATGGTGTTGGATATTTCAGTTCACTTGTACTGAACATTACAGCTAAACACATGTACGTGTGTTTGCTCTGTGCTTTCTGTTCATTTCAATCATTGAGCACATTCCTTAAACTTGCCCTTACGGCTGGTATTAAATCTGTGTTTATTTTTGTCCGTGTCATTAAGAGACTTTTCTCATCAGTCAGCATCAACACTGCATTATCACGTTAACAGTGTGTGAAATATAACGGCACACTTGATGATCGTATCTAATCATTTATTCTGCTTTATTTGATGCAAACATACATTTTGTCGTGTGATTTATTTGAACCTTTGTATCAAAACTAATTTTCATCAGCTTTAAAAAAGGGGCACGTGAGTAGAGAGCACTGACACAGGAAGCTGAAGGAGCTAAAGGAGCTGAAGGAGCTAAAGGTGACAGAGCAGCTACACAGGCTGTGATGGTTGTCGTGGCGATGGGATGTTTTCTTTCTCTAGAGCAGCAATTTGATTCTCCAAATGTAGTTTTAAGGCTTTTCCAATTTCTTAAGAAAAGAAATAGAAGAATCAGTCAAAAGGAATATGAGCCATCAGCAGCTCTAAAACATTAGTTTCCCATCACTGAACCTTTAAAGACCATCCTGGTAATGTTTAGCCTTCAAAAGTACTTTGGCATCAGAGCCATAACAAGGTTTCCTCTGCACGGGCGGACCGTCAGGGGTTACTCTGATGTTTTACGCTCACGGACATCCGTCTCATGGCTCGACAGTAGAAACCCTACAGTCTTTTTCCAACATGAACCTCTGCAATTGCAGCTGTCCAATTCACACCGTGGGTGCACTCAGTGTGTGTCCTAACGCTGTCACTATTTACAAGCCACAGGACAGACGGAGGAGCTGCACTGTGTGCTTGTACGTGGGCCGTGTCACAAACCACCAGGGGGCATTGTGTATTCAATAATGCACCCAGAAAATTACCATAGACGCAAAACAGGGTGCATTGTCACTAACTGGCCTCCAGTGAAATATTGTTGACAGGGCTCAGGGAAGTGCTGCGGGTTCCAGTGAGCAGTCTGTGCACTCTGCCGAGGAGGAGGAAGATGAGGAAGAGGCCACCGCCGACCAGAAGAGCCCAGTCCTCGTCTTTAATTAAGTATCTGAAACATCAATTTAAATGTAAATATCGGTGGTGCAGCACCACTCATGCGTAAATTAGAGGGTTGGCCCAGCCACGTTTCTCTCTCTCTTCCAAGTCCCTCGCTCACTTACGCTGACATCTGCTCACAGCTGCTCGGCCCGGGGCGGTCCCCTGTGCACGCACACACACACACTCACACACACACACACACACACACACACACACACACACACACACACACACACACACACACACACACACACACACACACACACTTCTCCTATTCACAAAATTTTACAGGCACACTTTTACTCCTTCTTGCTTGAAGTTGGTGACAGTGGGATGAGTGTCTGCTGCTCGCTGTTTTTCCCCTCTGATTGTATTCCATCTTTTATGATGCAGAATGGCCACTTCTTATTCACACCATCCGAAGCCCAGTATAACATGTACAGGCTTGTGATTAATAAGCTCTGGAAAGTCTTATGGCTCCGCCGAGGCCACTGCTTACAGGAATTTACAGGAAAGTACCAGCAGAGCAAAATATCAGTAGCCACGTTTCCTTTTACATTTTGTGCTTTAAAGCTCCATTAACTGATATATTTGACATCAACAACAGGCCGAATGACTGATGTGAAGGCTGTTCAATACTATTATATATTATTTATATAATACTAAGTCCATCAGTCCCTCCAGTGTTAACCCCACCCCTCAGAAAATGCTGACCAATCAGTAGAGCTTCACTATGAAGTATCTATGATATTGCAAATGATTTTGGCTTTTTATGTTTTATTTATTACTAAATACTTAATCTATTATTATTATTATCACTATAATAATTATTATTATTATCAGTATTATTATTATTATCTGTATTATTATCATTATCATTAGTATTATGATCAGTACTATTATTATTAGTAGTAGTATTATTATCATTATTATTATTATTATTGTTATTATCAGTATTATTATTATTAGTAGTATTATTGTCAGTATTATTATTATTAGTAGTATTATTATCAGTATTATTATTAGTAGTAGTATTTTTATCAGTATTATTATTAGTAGTAGTATTTTTATCAGTATTATTATTAGTAGTAGTATTATTATCATTATTATTATTATTAGTAGTATTATTATCAGTATTATTATTATTATTGTTATTATAAGTATTATTATTATTATTATTATTATTATTATTATTATTATTATTGTTATTATCAGTATTATTATTAGTAGTAGTATTATTATCAGTATGATTATTATTAGTAGTATTATTATTATTAGTAGTATTATTAGTAGTAGTATTATTAGCAGTAGTATTTTTATCAGTATTATTATTAGTAGTAGTATTTTTATCAGTATGATTATTAGTAGTAGTATTATTATCAGTATGATTATTAGTAGTAGTAAATTATCAGTATTATTATTATTATTATTATCATTATTATCAGTATTATTATTATTAGTAGTATTTTTATCAGTATTATTATTAGTAGTATTATTATCAGTATTATTATTATTAGTAGTATTATTATCAGTATTATTATTAGTAGTAGTATTTTTATCAGTATTATTATTAGCAGTAGTATTATTATCAGTATTATTATTATTAGTAGTATTTTCATCAGTATTATTATTAGTAGTAGTAGTATTATTATCAGTATTATTACCAACCAAACTCAGTTCACTTTTCTGAAATCATTCTTTTCACTGATTCACAAGTTTTCCATAAACTTTGCCTCCCTGGTTGGTGGAGTTGGTGGAGACCAAACCAGAGCTAAAACTTCATTCATCAAGTGGACACACAAACAGTCAAAGTGGAAGTTCTTGTTGCTCTGTGTCTTCTGCTGTTCATCATGTCAGCCTGAACTACTTAGTAAGGCGATCATATGTTACTCTGTGTTTTTAGCTTGTCGTCGGCCCCCACGTGAGGACAGAAACATCAAAGTGATGCAGCTTGGAGAGTTTCTATCACCCACCTTCATTAGTGGAGCAGCAGCTCTGACACAAACCTCAGCTGGCTGGAAAGTAGCTGTGACACTCTTCAGTGCTTCTTCAGCCACTGCTAAACAATGAAGGAACCATCTAAACATGTATGACCTCAACTCAGAATTGTTCCACGTGTGTGTAAAAGTTTATTCTTGACCTCTGGAACAAAAATAACCTCTACTCAAGGTCCACTTACTCGCTTCTTTGTGGAACTTTTTAAACCACCTCTCATGGCCTTCATGAGCAACTTTTCACAGTTTAAACTGGAGGAAGCTTAAAGTTCTGCACCAGCCCCTAAATACCCCCATATCCTATTCACACACACACAGTATGAGCCTATGTGCATGTAAGCGGTCGCAGCGAATGGCCCCCTATGATTGTTTTGGCTCAAATGTGTGTGTGTGTGTGTGTGTGTGTGTGTGTGTGTGTGTGTGTGTGTGTGTGTGTGTGTGTGTTGCTTGCACCACTAACTGCCCCTTCCGCTTACTTGCTCTCCTTCTGGAGGCGCCCAAGTGGCACGGCTGGCCTTTACCCAGCTGTCTGCTGGCCCATCAGGACACAGCTCATAAAGAAGAGCCTCATCTGATGGGAGCGCGGAGGGAGGGATGATTTAATGGAGGGGTGGAGGTGATCTCTTCTTACAGCCCCCCGAGGAGTCCCTCCCATCTCATTGCTCTCACCGAAGGGGCGAGCGGAAGGCCCTTCGCGGTGGTCACGGAGGAAGACGTCGGCCTGTATCATCTCACTAACCTCAAGCGGAGCTGATTAACCAGCTCATATTCAGTCGTTTAAGGGTGAAGAATTGAGCTGGGGGGGCGGACGGGGAGGGGGGGAGGTGGAGGGGGTGGTGTAGTTGGAGAAGAGCACAGCGCTGACAATGTGTCCAATATCTGCCTTTGTGTATTCTCCCTCAATCTAGATCAGGGTATTAGAGGATGACACCCCGGTGTAATGCCTCGGGAAGATTTGGGCTCAGGACTAAGATTCAACTAGTGTTCAATCTGCAACTGCCAGTTTGCTGATGGGTTGTTAACCGCGGCTAAAGGAATTAGGATTGACATGTTCACTCTGCAGAACAATGTAGCTTTTAAGTGGCGTCGTCTCTGCTCCTTATGGCTCTACGTGTATGAGAATGTGCTAATCGGTTAGACAGCGCTAATCTGAAGTGAGAGATTTCAACAGGTCGGCACATTTCCACAGGATTTCTCCCCGTTAAGGCTGTTAAAGCCTGACCTTTGGAGCAGGGCTGGATGTTGAATTAGAACATGGATTGTGCCAGTCATGCTGCTGCATTTAGAAATTATCCTTATGAATAAGATATCTGAAGAACAGGGCGCTCTTCCATGGAGGCTGTTCACACACTGAGGTATTCAAACATTTCTGCTGCCACTAGAGCCTGAATCTGTGCTGCAGGTCCGACTGGTCGTCTCTTTGTCCTCTAGCTTAACAAAACCTTGACCACAGACTTCTTCTTGGGTACGATCTAAAAACCCTGTTTAGTCAGTTTTATTTTGGATTTAAGCCATAACTTACTGCAGGTTGTCCACCATCGGATGAGAATGATGCAGACAACAGAGTCGGTTGTTGCTGATTTCAAAAGTCTCAGTTCTAGCCCACATAACGACTGAAGAAAGTGCTTGATTTTCTCCAACAGCCAAAGTTTTGAGCCAAGGCAAAGCTGTTTGTGTAAAAGTGATGCAACAAATTCTTTTATAGAAATACTTTTGTCAGCAAGATCCACTGTCACATCTGTCAGCTCGGTATGAAGATATATTATTCAGAAAGACTCTGTAGCAGTGCTTCTGGGTGTCAATGAGAAAAACAGTATATTAACTGAAAACTAAAAAGCAGATTTTGACCTCGTGGTGACCTAACAATGTAAGTAATGAGGCTGGAGCACAGTCTAAGAGGTCAGCTCTGCCAGATAAACTGATAATGCTCAACGATTCCTAAAACACTTGATTAACTCACAGTGCCAATGTTTTTAAAGTTAGTTTCTTCCTCCTAGAGAGCATCTGTTCATTGTTACTAAGCTGTTCAAGGTGCAGCAGCCTAAACTTAACCTGCAGAACCGTCCACTATGAGGCTTTGAGGCTGTCGTGGTCTTTCCCTCAGCTAAACCACGCTGCTGCTGCCATGTACACATTTTGGAGATTTCTTTTCTTTAAATCTGGGAATTGGATGTTAAACATCGTTGAGTATGAATCTCATGGGTTTGACCACTGGCTCGTCGAATCATCAGTACAGCGGTCTGAGGTGTCGGCACTATTTCCACCACTGTAACTAGGACGTCACACTTTTCAGAACTTACATTTTGAAATGCAACACCCCCAAAGTTGGAGCATGAAAGCCTCGTTCCGCAGCACTTCCGGTCAGCGAGAGCGAGGATTTGTGGCAGGGAACCAGCCGACTGGTAAGCTCGCCCCGGCGCCGGTGCCCACTGGCAGCCATCGGCAGCCGCAGCTCGTGCTTTGGAGGACCACCCTTGCCATGGTGAGTAATTCCCCTGTCATCGCTCCATACACCCACAGCTCAGTGCTGGCTGGCATGGCTCCCTGTGCCCATTCTTAGTCAACAGGATTAAGCTTGCTTAGTGTGAGCTCTCCGGGATCACCTATACTCCATATTGTACACTCACAATGCTGGCTCACCAGTTTGGCGACAACAGCCTGTTTTTTTTCCTCCCCTCCTCTTCCTCTTTGAATTGGGAGCATATGAATGTGGTTCCCTCGAGCAGAGAGAAGAGGATTGAGAGCAGGCACAGGCCAATCGTATCTCGGCCTAAATGGGAGATCTGAGTTAATTTGCCATGCAATTTATAAATTGGGATTAATTTGAAAAGACTTAAAACATTTGTTGGTTGCGGTGTCAGATTTTTAGTGATGTTTCACAGCTAGACTGGTACGGCCTAATAAAAAGCCCAGTTAAACAAGCTTTGAAACCAGCAAGCCTCACAAACTGAATCAAACTGGTAACATTGCTCATTTGGTGCCACAAAATATTCTCATTAGCAACAAAATGAGTTTTGATTTGTTTTGTTTGATTGCATAAATGCCACACTGATTCAATTGTCTCACTGGTGGATGAAACAGACGAACACACTTTGTAAAGTGACATTTGTCTGGATGGATTCACACGTCTTGTTGTTCGGGAGACGATGCTGAGAAGTCTAAGAGAGGGAGATGAGTGTTAGGTCACGATGTTAGGCCACTGGAGTGATAAAGACCCATGATGTGTCACTGAAGGTGACCAGTATCACACACTTTGCCTCGATGCAGGCGGCCCGGTAAAGTGACAGTCAGGCAGCGTGGACTCTGTCGAGGAGGCTGCTGCTGATGCAGTTCATGTTTGTCACTTTGATGATACTTTTGGAGATTTTCATTATGAAATTTACAACCTGAAGTGTTGCACCTGTACAATCTCACCCTGTCGCCATTTTTGTGGTGTTTCTCTGTCTCTGTCTTTCATGGATGAAGTCAGGCAGCTAACTTGCCACGTAGAGCGATGACGTTCCCGTTCTTAATCCTGACTCCAAGGCTCCTATTGGTCGATTGCATTTCCAACCAGGAAACAGGCGTCCGTGAGCAAGACAGCAGAGCGCTGAATCACTGGGGCAGTGATACAGGCTGAGAGGTGTGGGACCGGGCTGGACCCCTGAGGACACTGAGGACACTGAGGACATGTCCCATGTGTTTTCTCTGGGGAGTTACATGCTGCATTTAGAAACTAACACTTGGCGGATGTTTTGGCGGCTGATTCCACTATTTGGACATTCATTGTATTCAAAAGTGACAATGTTTAGGCCAACAGGCACGAGTGAATGAATAAATGATTTGCATTTCCCCACCAGCTGTGTGGAGAAGGCTTTGAAAGTAAATCTAATTCATCATATCGGTATTTCCAAAGCCCCGGCTTAAGCCCTGTCTGTGCAATGAGATGCTTTTGGCATGTGTGCAAGTCAACAGGTACACAACAGGAACATTATGCCGGTTCCCCTCTCAGACAGTACCTGTGTTTGAGAGAAGAAAGGCTGCGGTCTCTATATATCCAGGTATCTGAGAGTAAACTCAGTGTAGATGGGACTTAATGCCAGACACTCTTCCCTTTGTTATTAGGGTTATAACTTCCTTTTGAGCTAACATGTTTAATTGACAAAGCAGCACTTGAGTCTTTACTTGACCTTCCAGTCTGGTGATTTTCCCTCACTGAATGCTGGGAAAAGCTCTCCTGACTCAGTATTTTGGTATTAAATTGTACCTCAATGCCATTTGTGTCACATTATAAAATGCTAGCGGTACAGAATGTCATTTGGTGGAATCGGGGGCATTTTCTCCAGAAAATTAATGTGGTTTCCTCCAGGATCTCTCTTCAGCGTTGTATTTCATCAGAAATGAAATGCCCCCCTACCCAGAGCACCCTTTTGACAAGAGTAATGTTTAATGAATTGGACTATTATCAATGTCTAGGTCTTAGGGTATATTTCTTGGTAAGGAATAGGCGCGCAGACGTGCCATTACAGGGTCACGTGGATCGCTGTGTTCTTTGGGTAATCCAGTAAGAAGAACTGTAGCTTATCCCAATATTGACTTCAGAGTTTGTGTTCACTTCACTGTAATGTCACACAATCATATCTCCACTCCTCTGTTTTTACTGTACACGCAGAAGAGCCGCTAATTATTTCTGTGATAATTAGATAACATGCATACGTTCATATATGTGGGAGTAGATTTCATGCCAGGAAATATGCATATATAGTGTTTATATGACATGTGGGTGAATATGTCTGTCAATTCTCAATAAGAGTGTGCAAATATGTGCTCCATGCACAAGCATACTGTGTGTGTTGGTCCTCCATGCCAGCAAACATATGCTCCTGTGTTTGTCTATGTGCACGTGCACCAGCTGGTGTGTGCAGTACAGTATCTGGGTGTTTGTTCATGTGTCTGTAGGAGGATAATAGTCATCACACAGTCTCAAGTTAATTTCCCATGTAAATAGCACACTGCTGTTTAATCACACAAAACCCAGACTGAGAAATGGAGCATGTCTGCAGTGCTCATACATAATGAACTCAAGGTTTTATAGATCAAAGGCAATATTTTTTATTGCAAACAAAGAAGAATTCACCTGATCTTGCATTCTGCTGAATTAGATACGGCAGAATACAAGCTGAAGATAAGTGAGAGCTAATTCAGTGTACTTGAGACACGAGCTTACAAAGAGCTGTAAAGTCCCACAGTCTGGTTTCACTGGATCCACTTTACACATGTCAGCCAACTGCTGAGGACACTTCCTCTAGCTTCAGTAACCTGACAGGGCCAGTGTGCAGCAGGAGGCAGCCAGTCCGAGTTTGGTTGGTCTGCAGCAGCGGTTACACTTCTCACACTGCTGTGTCTAAATCAGCCATCATGGATGTGGCACATCTCCAACCGCCGACTTAAACTGACAAAGCTTTCACGTTTTTCTCACCGTCGTTAAGTTGCTTCTCAGAAAGCCCAAAGTTGTCTTTCCGTAAAGGTCAGGACCAGTATTATAAATATTCTTCAAGTCAACTAGAAAAACACTCGGGTGTAACGTTGTGACTGCTAGAAGCTGTGTGGAGCAGCACACAGGTGATTTTATACACATTACTGAAACAACATGAGAGCTGACATACGGCGAGGTTACAGACAGGGTAAGCAATGAGATGATGCACCAACACAATACAGGAAGGACGACGGCTGGCAAGCAAACACTGATGCAAACATCGTAGGACATCGTAAACTGAGCTTTTGTTTTCAAAACAGGCCCACAGTGTTCCCTGTTTCTCTACCATCTGTTTCTCTACTATCTGGAGTAACAGGGAAAGCAGCTTTAAGGAGACCTGTGGCTAAATACCACAAGAGTGAGCGAATCTGTTGTTTCTACATAATATGGGTGAAGTGGCCCTTTAAGCACGGACATGGCCAACATCTTAACTCCACCTCTGGAGCAGAGAGAGCTTAAAGCTGCTGATCTGTAGCATCTCATGGCAGCTCTTAATGACTAAGAGAAGAGCAACAGGGCTGACAGACAGTGTGTCCGCCGCACGCCGCCGGCCCCACGGTGCAGGAAGCCAAAGGTGCTGTGTGTGTACGTTTGGAGTGCCTCGGTCACACTCCGTCACGCCTCTGCTCACCGCTGACCCCTGCTCGTCCTTCATGCCGGGGCCAGGAGCACCTCTATAATTGCGGCGGCAGCGGCGGCTTAAAACCGCCAAATCATAAAAAAGCCACAGCGAGCTGCAGTGAATTATGAGGAAATATGGCCTTCCTTTACAGCGGGGGCCGTGAATGAAGCCATAAAATTATGAGCAGTTTTTATGATGGCCCATTGAAGTAGGATGCTTGTATATTGATGGTTCACAGGCTGTATCCCTCTTCCCCCGTGCGGTGGAAGAGCTGACAAAGAGGCCCCTGTGTAACTATTTTTCATGCATTTAATATATTAATTATCCGGTAAATGTTCCCCAGGCAGTGCTTGGGATAGCAGAGAATGACAGCTTTTCGATGAAGCTCCCGGGTTGGCCCATCGGGCTGCAGTGTATTACGTGGGAAAGGTCATTGCGGGGTTAATGTAACTTTTTATTTGCTGATTTTTCATACACATGGAGGGTGGTAAGGAAAGGAAGCAAGGCTAGTTTAGAAAAAAAAAAGAGAAGAAGAAGAGAGCGAGCGAGCAAGACAGAGAGAGATGGGCAGGGACCGAGGCGGAGGGGTGGTGTGTGTTGGGAGCGTAGAAGATAACGCCAGGGTTTTTATTATTGTGTTTGGGTTCAGACTTTTTTTTTTTTTCCTGTCTTGGTCTGATATTGCAGCCTCCCCCCCCTCCCCCCTCCTCCCTCCTCCCCCCTCACAGCACGCACACACTCCCAGACACACACCCTGGCACACAGTAGCTTGTGGCTCTGCTACATGAGAGAAAGCGATAGGTGAGCCCACAGTATAAAGGCATTACTTGGGTGCAACTCACTGATTGTCTGCAATCATCCACATCCCACCTTCACATCCCATCCCAAATCAATTCTTGATCAATTTCATGCCAGAGAAAGAAATCATTTCTCCAAAATGGAGAACATATTCAGTTTGATCATTTGTGCTCTTCCAGTAGTAATTAAACCGCTGGGTGGAATAACTGAACAGATTATGCTGCTGCTTTACGCCAGCTATTTCTTCCCTCTACAAACTTAGATTGTGATGCTGGCAGTATCTCTTTCAAACGTGGTTATGAGAGACGGGAAAAGAGGGAAAAAAGCCTTTTTTAATCACCATATGCACCCTCACTAATTCAGGTGCTCTGAAGTGCTGTCAAGAAACAATTGAGTGGAGAGTCGGTTGGAGTGATCAATTGTGTGCGGTCCCTAGGTGGGGCTCTCATTTGCTGGCGCATTCCTCCAGCTGATTGCGTTAATTAGGCCGCCCCCACATCCTGCTGATTGGATGTAAACATTAATATGCCAGAAAATGACTCTGTCGATGTTTACCGCAATGTTCTGAGCCACGCTAAATTGATCGGCTATTGAAAAAACAAAAAAACAAAACCCCAAAAAGCAGAGCACAAGCAGCTGTGATTAGATCCGTCTAGGAGATAGTGAGGAGGTTCAGATGCTGCCCACCCCCCTGACCGCCCCCCCACCTCCCACCGCTCTCCTCTTCATCTCCGTCCAATAGCTTTCCAGTTGTTTGCTGCATTCAAGGGTGCTGGATCTGATTTCTTACACTTATTCTGAAATTAGCCTGATTTTCTTCCAAGTTTAAATTCATCTGTAAACCTCCAAGCTCTTTCTTCTTCTTCTTCTTCTTCTCCTTCCTCCTCCTCTTCTCCCTGGACAACCGCCTCAGTTTTCCTCCCAGCCCTTGTGAATTCCCCTCGCCTCTCAAAGTTGAAAAGCTGCTGTGGTGAAATACAGAGCGAGGACAGCGGCATGCTCCGAGATGGTCTTTTATAAATCAGAGTGCGGTGTGAAGCCCCAGCTCGATATCTCATCATAGACGTGGTAGTGTTCAGAAAGTGGCCCAAGCAATGAGCCAAGGCTCAACTATCTATTCGGGGGTGTACGTGCTTTGTGAGTGTGTGTGTATGGAGTTTCTATTGACCAGTGAATGCACCATTGTACCCTGATTTATGAATATGTGCTTTCATGAGTCCAGCGTGCTTTTATGCATTCACAGTTTAGAGAGAAAACATGGTTCATTTGTCAGAGGTGCTAAAGTGCATGCAGCTGAATGAACACAGATATAGCTGTGAGCTCACTGTGTGTTACACTGGCCTGTCTGTCGGGGGCTGCAGCCACAAGGGGACGTGACAAATTACATCTACTGTCCTGACTGTGACTGAGCAGCTTTTCTCCATCTCAACCTAATTATCTATCTCGGACAGTTTCACTCTCTCAAGTGATGTCATTTTCACCAAAGAGCACCAGGAGGGAAGTTAGTTGCATCAAAACCTGAAAGAGTCACTTCAATAATTGAAAACAGCAACAAAAAAGTCCCTTTCTGCAGCTCACCACTGTGACGTTCAGCCGCGTAACGATGGATTCTTACATTTCAAATGACGTCGTGTTATAACCTCTACATCCTGAGGAAGGGAGGGACGGAGGACGAGCACTCAACTCTGTTTAGCCTCCTTCACCTCTTTCTGCTCATCATCTCTCCAGCTGGAGCAGTGAACAGGTTCTGATAAACACACGGCAGACAGACACCGTCAGGTGCAGCGTGGTGGAGACCAAACCACGGCTAAAAGGAGAGTGAATACTGGACTTTCATTCATCCATTGAAATGAATGATAATGTTGCTCATTCAAATTAGAATAAAAATCTGGATCTATTTATAGAGAAGTTGTCTGTGTTCACTTGTGCTTAGTCTTGTCTCTCACCTCCTGTTTTATTTTGAAACCCTAATCTCTCCTCTCGTTTCAGGCCGTTTGACTTCCTGCCCTTGTGTGTTTCCCACCTTTGTGATTGTCTGCCCCGCCCTGATTGTCTCCACCTGTTCCCCATCACCTCCTGTATAAATAGTCTGTGTCTCTCTTTGTCCTGAGCCACATCGTCTGGTCACGTCTCAGTGTTCAGAGCTCCAGTCACCAGGTCAAGTCTTTGTTTCCCATGATTCATGCTGCTTGTGTTATTTGTTTGTTCCAAGTAAAGATTGTTACCTCTTCCAAAACCACTTGTGTCGTGCTTTTGAGTCCATCGGGTTTCTGAGTCTGATCGTAATATTGGGACAGACACGTTCAGCTGTTCTCTAAACATGTGTGGGTAACAGTACTGTACAGATGAACTTCCCTGCTGCCATCACACCTTTTAACGCTGCTGTGCATAGTGTGCTCTACTCTATACAGGTATATTTCTCTTCCTCTGTCTCCCTCCTCTCCTTCTCCCTCACCTGTTTGCACAGCGTATCTTCCTGGAAGTCTGGATATTTGCACATTTCTATTTCTTTTTGTTTTTTTAGGGTTAGGGTTCATATTGTGTTCTTAAGTGTTGTCTGTCTGGACTGCTGTAAAGGATCAATAAAGGAACTATTCTATTCCATTCATAAACAATTAGCACCTTCTGCTAAGAGGGAGACTGTCGGATAATTGAATATGTGGTTGAAGTATTGAGTAAAATGGGAGGGGTGGAAATCCCCGGGCCCACAGGTTGAACAGGGAGAGTTAACAAAGAGATAACTTGTGATAAAGTGGAATTCCCCTTTAATTTTGGTGCCAGATCCAGGCTACCCCTCCCCTCAAAGGCCTCCACTGGAGGGTAACTGCTCAAACAGGGGGTAGAAGTCCCAGCTGGGTGTTGCTGTGGTCTGACGCATCACCAGTACCCCCCACGTCCCTGCCTCACCCATCCCATCCAATCCTCATCTCACCCCCCTGCAGTGCATCAAGCCCCATTAACCCCCCGCCTGCCTCTCTGCAGGCACCCTGTGTGCTTAACACAGTGGCGTTAGCGTAAAAGATGTGCCGGCTCCTCCAGATGAGCTTTGCACAGTTTAATAGAGGTCTTGGAGGGGTCCACATTAATATAGTGAGGCCGCTGAGAGGAGGCCATGACTTACACCTCCCACTCCTCCCACCCCACACCCCGTCTCCCCCCATTTTCCTATCTTTATTTCTGTCTTTTATCTGAGACGAGTCATTTGGCGGTGTGGTGACACGTCCGTGCTCACGCTGGCGGTACAATGTAAACTTTAACCCCACAGCTGGGTCATAACCCGCCTCTCATCTCTGTGTGTTGACAGCGGCGGTCAAACAGCCACAGGAAGGTGACGACTTGTGCCGCCTTCAGCTCTGTGTGTGCGTCTGCTGTGTCGGGGCCTCGAGGTGAGCGAAGCCTTTGGCTCGTGGGCCAAAGTGTTGAGGAGGAAGCTCTGCTTGGTTTTAGCACGCAGTCACAGAGTTACTTTTCCTGGTGTTTATTCCACGATGTGTTTCCCGATGCAGTGCGGCCTGTGGCTCATCTCTGTCCTGCACTTTATACTCTATATCCTCAAACTCAGTGCGCTGGCAGCACCCAACAAACACTGGGCAGCCAACACGGCTCCTGTAGCACCACCAGTGTAACACATATCAAAATCTAGCATTGGGTTCACAGAGCGTGTTTCCTCCAGCACAGAACTAACTTTATATTACTCGCTCCACTACAGACACTGCTGCTTTCATGAAGCCACAACACTGAGGTTTAGTAATGCAGCGAAAAGCAAACATACTCTGTATACTGGTACAGTAGACACGGTGCTACAGCGACCCTGCAGAGTATCTGAAGCATCTCCGCACCCATAAAACCATCGATGATTTACACATTTCTGTTCAGAGAAGATCGACACCAGGTGACTGCTGTGGGTACAGAACCCTCACAGTGTCGTTGATTTAAATGGTGCAGACTGATCTGAGGTCTGCACCGTCACATACCTGTCGTGTGTTTTCATGTCAGTTTGGGCAGTTTTTCATCAATTCCTCCATCACCAGCTCCTCCTCTGGGGGCCCTGAAGGCACTGGTCTCTTCTCTCTAAATTACTGGAAGGCCTCTAACTTGGACACGTTTGTTTGACATGTCAAAATGTTCATATTTTAGTAGTGATTTCAATGTTTAGAGGCAAATCAATCCAGTGGATTCATGTTTTTCCTCCAGCTGTGAACCAAATCCAGAATCAGCCCCCGCCCCCCCACATCATGATGTGGAGAAAGTTATCAGTGCCTTTATTTCCTGTCAGCTGTAATCCCCCAAACGATAAGTCCGTCCCTCTAACGGACCTCCGCCTCAGCTTCTCAGGTCTCTTCTTTTATTAGTTGTTCCTCAGTCTGGAGTGAAGCACAGGGGGGGGGTCACACCTGTGGCTCAGCCTCCTTCTTGACCCCCCCCCACTACTAAAAGTCCTTTGTTCTTTATTTGTGTCACTTGCTCTCACACATCTTAATTACGGGTGCTGTTTTCCAGGGTCCTTTACGGAGTGACCTCTCCAGTGAAAGTGAGATGTCAGCTGTCAGCCCGTCCGTCTGCGTCACGCTGCAGCAGCAGTGGGCTCACAACTTTCACTGTTGCTGTTTCTGATTTTCCACTTGCAGGTGTCGTGCAGAGTCCAGTATGATTCCTTCGCTGTGGTGCCATGCACCTCTCCACACACACAGCTCCATTTTCTCTACATGCTGATTGTTATTTTTACTTTCTGGACTCCTTCATAATTCTGACCCCTCTCACCTTATCAACTGTCGTCCATGCCCGTCTCCCCTCGCGTTTCAATCTCCACCTCTCTTTCTTCCCGCTCTGCCCCTTTCGCTCTCCATCTAGCTCCCTTTGTAGCCATACCACCTTCTCGCTCGCTCACTCGCTCCCTCCCTCCCTCCCTCCCTCTTGACACCCCCCCCACCACACTACCCTCCCCACCCCCCTCCTCCCCTGTTTCCCTTCCTGCACAGCCGTCACTCTGAATTATTTTCAATGAGCTCCTTTATAGCGGGCGCCAGATCTCAGCTCCAACTCATCACTGAGCACAGGGCTGGGGGGACGCGCTCTGCATTTCGATCAGCTCTGAGCCTCCACTTTGCTATTAACCCCTTTCACACTAAACCCCACCACCACCACCACCCTCCTCTTCATCACCCCACCCCCCACCCCTTTCTACACCTTAGCTCACTCTATTTCTCTACCCATGTTTATGCTCTCACCTCTCTAGCTCCATCTTTCAACTGATTTTTCTTTCTACTCGCAATTTTCAAGTCTTTCTTCTGGCTGTCAGCCCCACTCACACACTCTTGTCTCTTAATTCAGCAACTTTATCAGCATGATTTTGCATGATGTTTTTGAAGCAACTTTGCTAAAGTGGCATTTTCATGATCCCTGGTTCCTATTCAAAGCAAACTGAGCTGATAAAAATGTAGGTGTTTGAATATTTTATAACTTGCGGTGTGATAAATCTGTACCTGCAACAATAATTTAAACTGGTCTGAAAATATGCACCGCACAAAACGGCATGGCGACGCGTTATGTACTCTTAGTGTAAGTCATTTAAAAGCCAGTATCACACACCGCTGTTCTCCATACACTCTCCGTACAAAGGAGACAGTGACTGACAGCCCTCACATCTCCATTCAGGATGTGTGTGTGTAGAAGAAATATGTAGTTAAAGGGTTTCAGTGGTGTTCTTGCTCATGTTAGGGTTTTTATAAGCAGTGACTGAAACATACAGAAACATGTCAGCACTGAATGTTTGAGTCTGTCATCTCTTTCAGTCACAAATGATCTAAGACAACACACACGTGATTGACCTATTTTATTCTTTTAAAGGTCTTAATTTAACTCAGCAAAATAAGGTATTTAAAATGCCTGAGCAGGTTGTTGCTTTAGCAGCCCCATAACATGAGTGCTGTTATGGAACATAACTATGATATCCAAAGCTAATCTGAAGAAAAGAACTCTAATGTCATTTTTCCTCGAAGCGTTCCTGTCGTCTTTTCAGAATAAGAGGGGAGAGGATGGATGTTGGATGCTGTGAGAGTTTAATTCTGGAGGAACTGAGCTGAAGAGGAAAATAAAAAAAAAAGAAGAGCAGCAGATAATCAGTGTAAGTATTAGTGTCAGGTAGCACCCTCTTCAATCACTGCAATCAGACTTTCATATCGGAAACCTGATCAGTTCAGTTGGAACTTTACATGATATTTCGTGACATATTGAAGATTTGAAGTTAGCTGAAACTGTTGTGCACGCTGACGCTGAGCCAGTAAAATGAAAAGAGATCGGCCACATCTGGTAACATGTGGCTCCAAACAATCTTCCCCCAGGAGCATGAACGGACTCTTCTCTTGTTTAACCTCTGTGCTCTGATGGGAAGAGGTACTTTCAGTGTTTTAGCTGGACACCCAGTAAATGAGGCACCCCCCCCGTGTCCCACCCACAGACTCTATAGAAGAAGTGGACGTAGTTTCTGGGTCTGCAAAGTGAAGTCGATGCTGAGGAACCTTAAACCTGCATTCTCTCTAATGGCCAGCAGCGGGCGACAAAAAGAGAGAGACAAGGAGAAGTCCAAATGAGTGGAAGTCAACTTCTCTTCATCTGTTACCTCAGCAAACGTTGTCCTAATGAGTTGATGGTCACGTCACGGCGGCTACGATCACTTCTCATGGTCCCACCGCCGACCGACTTGGAGCATTTAGTGGTAGATGTTTCAAAATGGAAAAGTTCAGTCTGGAGCAAAATTAAAACTGAAATTGGTTCCATGATGAGACCTCTTCAACAGAGTACACTGTTTTTTATTTACCTTCCAGAAATGTAATGAAATCATCATTCGAGCGCTCTCACAGTGTCTGTGTGCTATGGACATCTTTCCTCTTGACATTTTCTTTGTCCAGTCCACAGCAGTTAAATCTCTGCTTCAAGGGTTTCAATTCCATTTCCGGTCCGATCCTCATTTGGGGGCGAACATGTTCACTTATGTTTTCTTGGTTGAAGATGTGACCTGAGTGGAAGTGAAGCTAAATGAAAGGGCTCAATCCTTTCGTTGTTCCATGCTGTAATTCTCCAGCTGCAACACTCCTGCACCTCGTACTTGTGTTGCATTAAGAGTTTTCAGGTGACACCAAGAGCTGCAGAATGAAATAATGATCCTGTGTAGTTTGCAGGGTCGGTGGGGCACATGGTGCAAGTAGAGAGAGAGAGAGAGACAGACAGACAGACAGACAGAGAGAGAGAGAGGTAGAGGCATTTACCGAGCAGGATAATGATTCTAGTACTGAGAGCAGTGTGACGTTAGGGTGGAGTTTTCTAAAAACATGGTTTGCTCATATTCTGCGTTGATGTTACAGCATGTATGCCGACCAGCTACTTTACCTCTGCTTCTACAAACCTTGAGCAAAGTAAGTGTACTTGTGTCTGAAGATATTTTGACACTATTTCCACTGCTGCTGATTCTAAGCCACACATCATTTCAATCCTGCTCCCACCTCCCTCCGCAATCTCTCCACCCAGTCTGCCTGCTGTGGGAGAAGCCTGTCCTAGCACATCCTCCTGGCAGAGCAGTAAACACTCCCCTGTTTCCTGTCTTATGATGTTCAACACAGCTGTGGATACACATCGCTCGCTCCCTGCGACTCTGCCGAAGACGCCGTTTGAGGGAAGTTTTTACATTTTGTGGCAGAAATTGAAAATGTAGCTTGATTTGGAAACACAGTGATATCCAGCAATGTGATAATATCAGGGTATATCGAGTCAATATCAATGTTCCACGTGCTGAATGTAGAGCGTGAGGAGCGACAATCAGCTGGGAAATATTCCTGGGAATAAGTCACAATCACTGTACATTACAATGAAAACGCTGCCTCCGTAGGGCTGGGGCATAATAAGAAGTCCACCGAGAACGGCTGCAGCTTAACTGGACTCTGATAGAACTAGTGTTAATCGCTCTGTCTGTCATCCCGCCGCTCCAAGGCAAGATTAAACTGTGGTGTTAAAGCAAAGTCAGGAAAACCCCTAAAAAGACTCTCCGTCTCACTCTTGCCGACAGCTCAGAGGCACGTGCCAACCACAAGCCGTATCCGTTATCACAGAAATTTATCTTCAAGACTTCTCGATTAGCAAATGGCAGCAATGACCCACCGCTGCTTTTGCTTCGCTCCTCGCCCATTTTCCGTAGTAGCCTATAGGAATGTAGGACAGGCGGGAAATATCTTTCCAGCAGCAGCCAGCCGCCATTGTTAAGAATAACGTCTGTCGCCTGCAGGAATGATTTGTCATCTACAGAGAGTTCAGGTTTGCTGGCTGTCACTCCCTTTTCAAGTTGGAAAAGCCTGTTTGTTTGAAGATCACTTGACTGTGCTGAATCAATTAAGTCATCCATGGCTAATCCAGGAAGAGTGTGAGGAATTGATTTGGGGACGCAGCCAAGTGACGGCTTTGACAGCGGCATTGTTTATCCTATATGTGCTGAGCCTTGATGTGCTGAGTATGATATAGCTCTCTGTTAGACCAGAGACGGGACGGAGAACGAGAACTGTGCACTCACAGAAGGCAAGTCCAAAGTCTGAATGCAGGGGTTTTTACATCATTTCATATTCTGCAACACTTTTAGACAAATTCATACGACTCTGCTGAAATGAGATTTAAACATGGTTCAGTGTGATTTGATGCAATTAAGGCTCAATTTTCTGTTCAGGTGAACAGCAAGATAAATTAATATTTTTGATTGGACACAGATTTTAAATGGTGGAATAGTAAAAACCAGCTAAGCCTCTCCAGTTTTTATTCATCACAAACCCACTGGTACGTGGCAGGATACCGACACTATTAAACTGAAGCAGAGCTGAAACGGAGCTGCTGCCAGATTCAAAATCAGCTCTAAGTGACGACGATCTGCAGAACTTCAGTCTGTGGTTCCTCCACAGCTGAAGTACAGGCAGGCTTCACCTCCAGGGCCCGAGGAGCAGCCTCTGTGGTTCTACATTATATTACCTTCATGTCATGTAGCTATAAACATTTGTTCACCACAGAAAACACTCGTGTCTGATTGGCTGGAGAGTGTGTGTTATTTTCAGATAACCTCTCTGATCTCATTGCTGCTCTTAAATCATCCTCACAGCTGGAAAGCTGATGATGTTAACATGTTAAAAACACACTGCACCAAATAAGAAAAGTCACTGGTAATCGTCAGTGATGCTGAGAAATGAAGCAATGAATTATATTTAACTAAACAATAAAGAGAGGCTGTCCTCTGTACTCATCAGTCTTACTGACCTTTAGCACAAAGGAACAGCTTCATACATGAAAGGACAAAGAGGTGTGTGAGTTTTTAAATACATTTGTAGTGTAAATTAAGGCTGGACAGTTTAGTGTTTCATGTCCAAATCGTGATTTAAAGAACAATTTTCCTAGAACCTGAGATAATTAACAGTGTTTCATATCAAGCTGTCTGAGCCTGAAGCTTCAGCTGCTGAATGTTTCATCAAAGCCCAAAGAAAAAAGTACCGCAGCCACTTCAGGTTAATTCTGCATGCAGGAACAATGTGCTCTCTGGACCACCGCAGACCACCACAGACCACCACATACCACCGCAGACCACCGCAGACCACCACAGACCACCACAGACCACCGCAGACCACCACAGACCACCGCAGACCACCGCAGACCACCGCAGACCACCACAGACCACCGCAGACCACCGCAGACCACCACAGACCACCACAGACCACCGCAGACCACCACAGACCACCACAGACCACCACAGACCACCGCAGACCACCACAGACCACCGCAGACCACCACAGACCACCACAGACCACCGCAGACCACCACAGACCACCACAGACCACCACAGACCACCACAGCTGTTCATAAACACCAACAGACTGGCTCAGGTGAATCTTACGCAGGTAGTCGGTAGCTTGGTTCCTCCAGTTAAACTGTACACACACGTCATATCTTTAACCCTAAAGACTGAGGGCTGTGAAGCAGCGTCCTGTCAGTGAAGCTAACCCTGACGCAGTACGATGAGCACAGCTGTCAGTACCAACGGGACCATCGTCGGTGATTGTCAGTCACACATCGGTCGGTGATTGTCAGTCACACATCGGTCGGTGATTGTCAGTCACACATCGGTCGGTGATTGTCAGTCACACATCGGTCGGTGATTGTCAGTCACACATCGGTCGTACACTCCTGCACCGTCCTCACAGCTCGTCCACACTTTCCTCTCCTCCACATTTTTAATGTCAACTAAATTTTTGATAAGAGCAAACATTTCAGTCGTTGTCAGTCTTCTCAATCAATATGTCCAGTCCCCGTGGAACACTGGCATCCCATCATGCACTTCTCCAAACCGTGCCTTGGGTTACTGCCTCTCTTTGTTACGGCAGGCTGATCAGTGCTGAGCACCACTCACCTCAGCTCCACTCCACATGGAGGACCATCACTCCACACGCAGATTACTGTAATTGTTCCAACTTTGCTCTGTACCAGATAGAACACCATGCCAGTCAATGAGAGCGCTCTTCAATGGAGGACTGAGGTCATTAGCATGCCGAAAATTGATTTCTGTCAGTGAGCGCTCTACAATTACGCTGCACCTTGTCAGGCATTATATTTTGGTGGGGAACGGCTGTTGCTTGGCTTTGTTGTCCCTGATAACGTGTCAAAGACAGTTGGATAATTGTGAGAATTCGTAATAAGTATTATCATTTGAGAAGTGCTCACTGAGAATCTAAAATGTTCCCTCACAGAGCACACACTTAAAGAAGCCACTGCCTGAACAAGATGGACAAACAAAAAGTGGGCTGACTTGAGCCTCCTGAGCTTCGCTGTGCTGCTGGACCTGGTTAACACATTTCATTCCTTCACATTTTAGCATGTGTGCATGACAATAACTAACTGAATGAAGTGAATAATTCAGAAATCAGGCGTTCAGGAAGTGGAGCTGCGGTATCAAGGTCCCATCGACCCATCGACCCAATCACAGATCTCATTCTGTCAGCTCGTCGGCCAAAAGTAGTCACATCTCCTCTCGACATTCACACGGCTTCTGAAAAGAAAGGAGTCCGTACTTGACTTGTGGGAGCTGTCATGTTCTCCATCTTTCTGTCTACTTACAACTGGGTTTTGAACGGATGTTGCTAGCTGACAGAGTTAAACCTGTCGGCATGAAGAGAATTACTGGTGCTGGTTATGGCACTAGTCAGCCGGCACAAATAAACAGCTACCAGGGCCTGTTGACCTGCTCACAGCCGGCCGCTGGGTTCAGTGCAGTTAAAGGGGCCATTTAAGGTTTGAAGCATTTGTTTTCTTATTCACATAAGTTATGTTTAATCATCTCAAATATGTGTGAGAGATTAACAAGAAAACATTGAACATGTGGGAGGAAGCAAACAATCAGAGAGTGACTTTAGCATCAGCTGTTCATCCAAGCTTCACAACCACCTGCTGTGTGAATGTCAGCTGTCCTGTTGTTACAGTCCTGTTGTCACTACAGTCAGCTGACATACTAACGCCAACACTACTTCCTGCTGCAGCTCCCTCCACCACCCCGACCTGCTCCTTGTGTCTTATATTTCTGCCGCTGTTGTTGTTGGTCTAACTCACCTCGTGTCTCCATACAGGGAGGTGTCACAGGCTCCCCCTGAAACCTGAATGTTAGATGGCTACCTGGCCGCTCTGGTCCTGCTGCAGCTTATTTGCTGCTGCCTGGAGTGTTTGAGAGCAGACCCTTTTCCACCAAGTCTACATTAAGAGCAGGCGTCAGAGTTCAGCCACATGTTGGGTGTGTGTGCACACACACAAAGTCAACACATGCATGTGCAGCTGGATTGTGTGTGTTCTTACATTGTGTGTGGTCAGCAGAGGCCAGGAGCAGCTCCATGAATGATGAAAGTATTTTAGAATTTGCCCTTAAGGGTTGAAAGGAGAGAGGACCACTAATGAGAAATACTATGTCTTCTTCTCTGCTCTTAGCGGCACTACAAGCAACTGACTTACACATGTGAGTCTAGAGTAATCCCTACCTCTGACTATCGGCTGGAAGTGGATTATTATGTGCATGAAACATAAACAGTATTATTCTCCAGTAACAGTCACAAGAATCCAGTCCGTCTGTGACTGAGTAGAAATACTTTAATACATGACTGATATTATACACTCAGCACGTGTCTTTATGACAAATTCACACACACGGTGAACGTTTCAAACCAGCACACAGTGACTGGCTGACAGGTGTGTGTGTGTGTGTGTGTGTGTGTGTGTGTGTGAGCACCTTACTGTTCATCCGAGGTAAGGATAGCAACAATTTCAAACAGTGAAAAAGAGGCACCGCTGCTGCAGAAATACACTTCAAAATTACTACTGTACAATGGAGGAAATTGTAGTTTAGACAAAAGCCAGAGAAAAGTGAGCATTCTGTCAATAAAGGGAGTGGTAATTACAGTAGAAAGAAGCAACTATCGCATCTAATCCCCCATCTCTGAGCGACTGCCCAAATCCTCACTCTATCACACACACACACACACACACACACACACACACACACACACACACACACACACACACACACACACACACACACGTGAACACAAAGCTTCTCCCCCTGTAATAACAGTTTACAGAGTAACATTGTACAGCCACATAATAGCCATGTTTTAATTTGCTCTAACAACTCTAATTATGCCTCTTATTGATTCAGGCCCACATTTTAATAGGAGCAGCCACGCCTCTTGTATTACCAGCCATTGAAGGTGTTCAATGGTGAACATTTGAAGCTTCTCCTCCTCTTCATCCCACATGGATGTGTCCCTGACAGTGTAATTTGTCGCTCTGATTCTAAGGCCACTGTAAACATCACACAACAACAGTCATTTTAGCACTCAAAGACCTTGTTCCCCGACCACCTCCCCCTCCCAGCAGCAAAGGAGACAGGGAGAGAGAGGCGACAACAAAAGGTAAAGAAAAGCTAGTTTATTGTTGACTGCGCCCAAGTGGGTCAATCTCAGTGTTTTTCAGTGACAGCTCAACTGCTTTTTGTGTCTAATTGTGGTGGATTTGAGGTCAAGGTCAGCAGAGAGGAGCAGTTGTAGATGTGTCTCTCCTGTTGCTGTACATTTACTCCTTTCCTGGTTTCTTCATCGTCCTGATGGAAATAATTGGTGAAAACACAGTCTTCAAACTCACCGGGTCTCTAACTGGTGTACCAACAGTGAGGCTGCAGCACCCTTAACATCTGCCTGAAAGATGTGTAGACGTCCCACCTGCATCAGAGACAGACATCTGGACCTCAGTGTCTTTAAAGCATCGGCCTCAGACAGCTTCCACCGACTCATATCTGTGTGTTCAGACAAGAAAACCTCAGTGTGCAAAGTTAAAATCCTTAATGTTTGTGATGAACGTGCAGTTATTTCATAGACTGTGTGTTTATGGTGCAGTGTGGTAAAACATTCGTTCTGACTGGAGACGCTCTCCATGAAACAGGAAGTACACCCCCCTCGTGCTCTGACTCAAAAGCACAGTTGTCAGTAGTCACAGGTTAAACATCTGAGAGCAGTCGAGTCTGTGTGTAGAAGACAACAGAGATAAAGAGTTTCAAAGTTGGGACGAAGACATTGGAGAGTTACACTGCTGTGCTGCCAAAAGTATCCAGAGCTGCAGGCTTTTTAATTGATATGAACGAATGATTGAACTGTTGTAGATACTGATTCATCTTAGGAGATGATAGTACACTTCTCAGTCTTCCCTTTTCTACACTGATGAAAGAGAGACGAGTTAGCAGCTGGTGGAACCGCTGCTGGTCCAAAAGTCGTACCACTGTAACCTACTGTTAGGAAGTGTTGACAATGTCACCGTCATATAACTTTGTCTCTTGTTAACTGGACAGAAGCGCCAGCAGGACTGTGACGTTGCCATGTGATATACTTGAGAATAGCAGTGGCTTTGTCTGGACGGCCTGTTCCTCTCTGTCAGAACCACATGGATGGTGGTGGTGTTGGTGGTGTTGGTGGTGTGTGGCTGTAGAAAGGGAAGTGCACTCACAGCTGCCATCATCGTTGACACATTTGTGAGAAATTCTTGATTTTGTGACAGTAAATGGTAAATGGTAAATGGTCTGTATTTGTATAGCTCCTTTCTAGTTATTTCAACTACTCAAAGCGCTTTACATGACATTTCCATTCACACATCATTCATACAGGAGAAATGTAATTTGGAGGAGACTATTCTTTCATACTCATTCACACTCTGAAGCCAGCGAGGCTTCAGGAGCAAGTTGGGGTTCAGTGTCTTGCTCAAGGACACTTCGACATGTTGACCCATAGGAGCTGGGGATCGAACCCCCGACCTTCTGATTGAGGGACGACCCACTCTACCACTGAGCCACAGACGCCCCCACAGTCAAGAGACAAGTGGTCTTTGATTCAGTGGTTTTTAATGGTGCTGTGTTTTGATGGTAAAGGTGCAAATATGAATCATGTGGTGTTCAGAGCTCAAACTTCAGATGCAGCGAGTCCAAAGCTTTGCTATTTGCTCCCCCACCTTCCCCACGCTCTGTCCCTGTTCCCCTGCCTGTTTGGAACCTCTCCTCTACACCTTCTCAAACCATTTCTTTCCCTCTGTGCGCCTTTTGCCCTTCAACCTTTCATTTGTTTAGACTTCCTGTCCTCGCTCCGCCGGCCCTTTAAAACCCTGCCCTTCACACGCCCCTCACTCCCATCGCTGCCATAACTCATTTTCAATACACCAGCCTGAAAAAAAAGAATGAGCATAGATAAAACACCGGTCACCTTCAAAGTACTTGCCGTGGTTATGGTGAATTCGCCATGAGAGCAAGTGTTTTATTAGGATTTTTGACAACTAAGTCTCCTCAAACTATTGCATAAAAGCTCTAATATGGTCTGTCGTTGTCTTCTCAAGGGCTGGACATAAAAATAAAGTGCTGAGTGGGAAGTGTAAATTGGATCCATTTTGGGGACTATGGAGACGTCTTACACTCGGAGGTAATGTGTGCATTTTCACTCGTGGCGCTGCCTTCATAAATGGTGGTTTGACCTCAACAAAGTGACCTGAAATCATCTAGTTTCTTTTAACAAATTAGTTCAAAATGGTGTTGTTCTCCCCGTGCTTGCCCAGGTTCTCTCTGGTTCTCTGCTTCCTCCCACAGTCCAAAGACATGCAGGTTAACTGGGGACTGATGACCAATAGGTGTGAATGGTTGTCTGTCGGCCCTGTGATTGGCTGGCGACCAGTCCAGGGTGTACCCCCCCTCTCGCCCAAAGTCAGCTGGGATTGGCTCCAGATATAGATATAGATATAGATATAGATAATGGATAATGGATAATTGATGGGTGCATGTTTGGTGTTGGGCAGGTAACAAACTCTACAGAGAAGCACAGCAGGTTGATCAGAGCCTTTTCACTGAAAACAGTTGGCTGGTGCTCCTGGAAATGAAGCGAATGAGACTGATGAGAGGGAACCAGAACAGTGACACTGAGAATGAGAACAAGAAAGACTCTAAAATAATATGTAGAGCTGAGGGAACCTGCAGAGCTGGACGATAATTATCTGAAGGTTTCTCACTATGAGCGACATCTTTCACGTTCCACCAAGTGCTCATTCATAAGATCTGTGTCGGTGCAGCTTTAATTGTAGGTGTATTGTAAATGTTCATGAAGAAACAGATAGTTTGGACTTGCATTTGACACTAGATGGAACAAACACGCTTCCTCTTGGGAGGCTACAGCAGTTCTTATGAGCCAGCGAAGTCATTAAATTCCCAACTCAGTGTTTAAATTTTCAGCCCAATTTTCTGTTAACCAGTCACAATTTGGCAAACGGCGTTTCTTGACTTTTTGCACTGCTGCCTTTGTTTTCCCCCGGTCGCAGAGCTGTGAGATTGTTTTAGCAGTGGTGAGGTGTTGTTCTACCCTCCCCTCCCACCGGGTGGGAGCTTACCCAATAAATGCCAGCCAGCCCAGGTGTGAAGTGTGGCTGTGGCTTGTTGTGCTGGCTAGCTAAAAGCCTGCTGTGTGTACGTGCTCAGTGACATGTGTGTGTGTGTGTGTGTGTGTGTGTGTTTGTGTTTTCAGCGCCAGCGTTCCCTGACAACTTGGTGTTGTTTTGGCTGTCTGAAGAGAAGTGTTGGAGGTCAGAGAAGCCAAGTGTAGGGAGCGTGGAATACTATTGGTGGGTTTCTTCACCACATACATCAGTTCACAACCTACAACGAGGCCACATGAATGCATGCAACCAGCATTTACTGTATGATGCCACAGAAACGAGTTGTCACACTGAAGTCTAACGTACAAGCTCAAGGCCAGAAGTGAACCCTACCACACTCACACATCCACATCTACTCTCCACCTGCAATATAAAGCTCTCCTGTACTTCAACACACACACACACACACACACACACACACACACACACACACACGTTTCCTTGGGCCACAGGCAGGGAAGGGAGCCCCTGTTTAATTTTCAGCCTTCCTGTGAAGTCTGCAGAGGGTGCCAGGACTGATGACACGCAGGTATCATCACCAGCAGAGAGGATCAGTAGCAGCAGTGGTGGGCTGCCCGGCACGTCCACCCATCACAGCACCCAGCAGTCCAGCGTGACACCCAGAGACACAACCCTGCACCTGCAGCATGCCCCAAAACACCCAGGAGTGAGAGGGTATACTGTGAGATGATTTCTCATACTGCAGTATCTACTACAGTCTTACTATAATACAGTGTAGACAGATTTTGCTACATTATCATACAGTATTATGTCAGTTCATCGGGACATTGTGGGCAGTGCTGCAAATCAATAGGTCGGCCTGCTTAATAGCAACACTGGACCTACAGGATGTTTGCATGAATGTGATAAAAAAAACAAAACATTTATTCTATTTTAATTTATTTTTCTTTTTTCACTGGAATTCTCACTGTCACTTTTGATTTCTGATGTAGCTGTGAATTTCCCCTTATCTTATCTTATCTTATCTTATCTTATCTTATCTTATCTTATCTTATCTACCTTTTTCTGTCAAGTATCTAATTCATTGGATTAGCCAAACACAACCATTCTCATTTGGCAATTTACTCTATAGATGTTTACTATGTTGTATTTCAGAAAACATACTATCTACTGCCGTAAAATGTATTGTACCATGTATGTATATCATATTCACACTATATCAAGATATATGTCCTATATCATATAAATCATACATGTTACATGCATAAGAAGTCTAAACAGGTAGGAAACAAAAAAGTACTATTCCAAATAAATATATAAAATAAAATAAGAAATAAGAGAGTGACTTTCAAAAGCTACACACTATATGAATTTCCATATATTAGTCCATCTGCTGTACAAGATTTGTGAAATAGTTGTGCAGAAAAACTCCACAGGGGGTAAAATGTGATTTAGCTACACTGAAGTCGTTCTGGTACCTGTGGTGTATGTGGTAGACACAATCAGCTGTTTTCACTCGTCCACTAGGACGGTTTGATGGCAATGGAGCATTTGGGTGGAATTATACCAACAAGCCCTCCAAATGTGATGACAGCATGTACTTTTTCTAATTGACCATGAGAACAACACATTGATTGATTTTGTGATCAGACGTGTCCATCAGCTGGATGATGCCATTTGTCTGTGATTTCCAAAACCGTTGCAAAAGAGTTCTGGGTCCAAGGCAGAGGAGCACAAATACAGCAGAGGAGAAACAGGTGACCAACATTGTTTTCCCTTGCTAAACTCTTTAACATTAGAAAAACATGTCAGGTACAAACACCAGGCTCTGTGTCTCATTTATAAAATACACTCAGTGTGATTTGTCCCACAGCAGAAGACAATATGAACTGTTTGTTGGAGGGTCTCCAGACATTAACAAACAGGACTAATGATGACCATAATATAATCATGCTATGCTAACGCCACAACACAGACCTCCAAGTCAGCTTGAATTAATCATTAATGGAGTGGCAATGCAGTGTGAGCGTGCAGGTGTACACCTCACTGGACAGAGCATGGGCGAGCCACAGTGACGGCTGCAATAACTACATGGTTAAGAACACGGTTACAATAATAACCTTTAGGTTACAGTCATGATCTAAAGCCCCTTTCAGACATGTACTCCTTGTGATGGCAATTTAACACGTTGATGGCAGGATAAGGATTGAGGAGCACATCACCACATCACCTCCCATCAGTGACACCTCCTTCCTCAATGAGTGTAACAGCATGACAACATGAGTCTGCCTCCAGGCAGGAGGTCCAGCACCTAGTAGTGTGGTGCTCTGTCTGACAACAGCCTGGATCTCAATGTCAGTAAGACCAAGGAGCTCATTGTGGACTTCAAGAGGAGCAATGATGGCACAAACACCCCCATTGCAGGTTTTAGATTCCTGGGTGTCCACACCTCTGTGGATCCCTCTTGGATCCTCAACACCCCAAGAAGCGTCTGTTCTACTTGAGGTGTCTGAAGAAGGTCTCCACAGATTCTGGTCAACCTCTACCTCTGCACCATCGACATCGAGTGGGTTCTCCAGGGACACCTCTGAGGCCGGCCATACACTGTTTACCCTCCTCCTGGGAGTTCTCCATTCCCAGACCTGCGTGTTAGGAACAGCTTCCTCCCTGCAGCTGTCACCTTGGTGAACTCTGCACCGAGGTGATAGTTAGTCCTCCAACCACCAGAACCGCCCCCCACCACCTCTGGATACACCCCACACACCTTCATCCAGTGACTGTACTCTGTGCAATAACCTAATCTAATCCAATCTACAGTCCGTCCACAGACCGTCCGTCCACTAGTACTGTACATGTATTCTGAAGGTTCTGCTTGTGGCTTTGTGCTATTTCAAGTTGGATGCAGGTGTGAAATGTTGACAGAATAAATTTACGGCACATGTTCCACAAAAATATGAATTTCAATAAGAAAACAGTATGTTCAGTTTATGGTCATTTCACCCAGAACTGTGTCCAGTTTCAGAAAAGTACTTCACTTCAGTGCAGCCTGTGAGGCCCTAACGTCAAAGACTCTGATAAATAATATCCCAGACAACACATAGTCTCATACCATAATCCTGCCATCAGAGCACATTGATTTGCTACAGTACGTTCTTACCTGAGTATTTCATTATTCTGGCATTCATCCTTAGAAACTCACCAAACAGCAAAGGGAAGCATCATCCGTGGTCTTATGGACGATGACTGTTTGTCGTCTGATTGCACATAAATCTTAATGCCAAGTGAAAGTTTTTAGGGCTCCAACAAAATGACCTATTGGTACATTGACATCTGCCAAGTTTTCTTAAATCAGAAATGTAAATTAGTGACATGAGCAGCCTCTTCCTAAACCAACGGATGTGGACACTAAGTTGTTCAATTCCAAAAACAGCTCTAAAAAGGAGAAGACAGTAAAAGACCAATATAAGTGAGAGACGGACACATCTACAAAAGGGAGGAGAGCAGTGGAGTCTGTCATTATCTACCATGGCTGAACTCCAGCCAGCAGAGGGCCCAGCATGAACACTGCTGCACTGGAGCCTGTCTGTCTGTCTGTCTGTCTGCCTGTCTGTCTGCCTGTCAGTCAGTGGGTGGATAAACGCTCTCTCCTCACCCCCACACCCCCGCCCCATTCTAACAACACTCCATCTTTAATCCCACCACACTTCCCTCCCCCTTGAACTTTATCACCTATTAACTGCAGACCAAGTAAATCCCACATAGAAAAAAAATAGGGGGTTGGACATACAGACACACACACACACACACACACACAGACACACACACACACACACACACACACACACACACACACACACACACTCTCCTCCCATCCAGTCTACAGTGAGTGGGCTGGCACATGGGTGCCCTTGCTGTATGACATGATGGGGCAAACAACAGTTATTTCCCACTACACGGTCTTTCAAATTGAGTCTTATCCACCGTCCACCATCACGGTTCTCTCTCTCCTTCTCCTTCTGCTCTCAGACTCACCAATCTCTCCGTCCATCCACCACCTCCCCTTACCCTCCTCATCTATGACCCCTTTCCTTAAACCATGCTGTCCTCAGCATTTGAGCTGGATTAGTTTGTGGGGGGGGGCTGACCTGTGAGATGGACGAGCTGATGGCGCCTGCCCCGTGGGGTTGGCCGTCACCGGGCCAGGATGGGTGGTGATGACGGCACGTGCTTAACCTCGGCTCCTCGGGCTGGTTAGACGAGGGATAGCGGCTGTGAGAGATCGTAGTAAATGTGTTTAGCTGAAGGTGAGGCTGGTTTTAAGGTGAGCTAAAGGGGCAGAGATGAGCCAGACAAGCCTGGATTTTAGTGAGTTTGTTTGCATTGATGTGAGGGGTTAGGGCACAAGCCAGACCTGGCTGTTAGTTGTGAGGTATATACGCTACCTTCAGCACCTATCTGTTACTGGCTGAAGAAGAAAGCTGACAGTTTGCTGAAAACAGAGCTGAGAAACTGGCTCTTAAGCACCTGTGTGTGTGTGTGTGTGTGTGTGTGTGTGTGTGTGTGAATGTGTCCCAGCAGCTGACAGTGTGTAGGCTTACTACACAGACTACAACAATAGTACAACATTTGGGAAAATATGCTAATAAGTTGCTCTGAGAATGAGATGTTCAGATAGATATCACCCTCATGTCTGTACGTTAAGTACAGAGCTGGAGTCTGGATGTGGTTAGCCTAGCTTAGCATAAAGACTGCTGCAAACTGGTTGTTTGGCTGCAGGGCCGGTAAACACAATGATTTTATAAGAAGATCATGGTCATGTTAGGCTGTGGTGAGGCCAGGATCTGATGTTCGATATACAGCAGGACCTTATTTGCCTCATTAACCTCTGTGACACATGCGAGTTAGCAATATACAGTAAGTTATAGAGAGTTTTAGTGTTATTCACTCAGAATGACTTCTTCAATAAATCTGTTTGGCCAAACAGTGTCATGTGCACCACACACACACACACACACACACACACACACACACACACACACTGATTTGGCGTTGTTGCTGGTGTGATCTCATCGTAAGGTGGTCGTTGGTTTAGCTCTGTTTTTGGTCCCCACCAGCTCCAGAGGGAAATATCAGGCTCTCTTAGCTGATACATGCCAGCTGATTACTTACTGTGCCTGTTTTTGCTGCGGCTGAAGACGACACTATGGGAGCAGTAAGTCTGAGTCAACACAGGAAAGTCATGTGCTGGACTGATAAACGATTAGCCAAAACTCACCTTAAAGCTCCGTAAAGCAGCAGATTCAGCTGATAATTCTCTGCAGGTTCCTCCCTACGAGACGCCTCCCTCACACTGATTCACATTGTCTTCTCATGCATTGTTATACTAAATATATATATTATATCCACTTCAACCTTTAAGGGACATCCAGAGATTTTACAAAATCAGTTTATTAGTCATAGTTTGTACCCAGTCTGAGTAAGAAGCAGTATAATACATCACAGTTACCTCAGCTTGGATTTTGAGACTACACATTTACGACATAGATCCCATGAGGGGTGAATACATTCATACTGGGGCCTAAAAGTCAGGACATCACACAAACCCCTCAACTGTATGGAAGTACAACAACATAACTGGAGTATCTCACTGGCAGTTGAGGAACTGAAAAAAAATAAATGTATGTTGACAATATCCTAAATAATGTGTCGACATGTTAAAATATCAGCAGAAGGCAGGGAAGGTGATAGAGTCGTGTTTAATGTTTTTGTATTTCTTTTTTCCTGATTTAACAAAATGTGGATTATGAGAAGTTTGAGCAGGTTTCTCCTTTTCTAAACCCTCACAACCCTTCAGGTAAAAACCTCGAGTTCACAGGTGTGTGTTTTTCCTCATCTGAGAAGAAAACCTGATAGCACACACAGTGTGGGCACATATGAGTCCCCATTTCTTTTTTATGTCTATTACTATTTATTTATTGATGATTCCTCATCTCACTTCCTTCCCATTAATGCACAATATCTATTTATGATTCCTCAACTGGCGTCATTTCCATCTCCCATGTTTGTGTCTGAACCAGATCCAAAATGACAAGGCAGTGAGGATAAGAGGTGGGGGCTGGCAGTGAAGTGATGAGGTTTTTTTTTTTCCATTGTTGTCATCTCTCCTCCTCCCCCCATCACTTTCCTCCCTTTAAATCTGTCACCCACTACATGTCTGGACAGCGGGGGGGCTGGAATCAAATTCTCTTCGCCTCTCCGTCTGACCTGAATCTCACTGGGACCCACAGTAACAGCTCAGAGAGAGAGAGAGAGAGAGATGAGGAAGACGGGTGTACAAAAGAATTGAGAGGAAGAGAGAGGGAGGCTGAGGGGGAGGAATCAAGTGAGACATGGAGAGAGAGGGAGAGAGAGAGAGAGAGAGAGAGAGAGAGAGAGAGAGGGGAAGTTGGGGAGAACTGAATAAGTGTGTAGTGGGGGTGGAAAACACTTGAGTGCTATGTAGAAGAATTTGGAGATTGGGAAAATAGAAGGAAATATACATAAGTCCAACCGTAAAGATGTCGTCTGCTACCCACGATGCACTCCGCCTTCAGCATCAAGTCACAAAACTGTGAAGAAGATCAAGTTTTTAAACTTCTTATTAAAAAAAATGCTAACGGATGTTGTTGGACCATTTGCAGTGTCTGCCAGTCCTTCTTTTCTAAAGTCAGTGTCTTGCTTGATGGACAAATGATGCAATCTGTATAAGAAATAAAGAATATAAAAAGCTATGGGCTATGGAGCCCGAGACGCTGCACAATGAAGCTAAGTTGTTGCCTCTTGATGATAAAAATGATGATGAAATATTTACATTTTAGAGTAAAACAATAAAATAAAAATGAAATCAAGCACCAAACATCAGTGATGGTCCAATCCCCATGCCTCCTTCTTCTACACAGGTAATGTGTGCTTCAGCAATAAATGTGAAAAAATAACTAAGTAAAACACAAATGCTGCATCTGCATGTGCCACCATTACTATTGTAATTGCTTTTTTCTGAACAGTACGTCATGAGAGCCGTGTTTCTGTTCCTCTGTACACACGACAGCAGCGTTTCCAGGTCCTGGTCCTGGAGGCCGACCGCCTCCCGCTCCAACACACCCGATGCCGACGATCGGTTCGTCATCCAGCTCCGCAGAAGCCTGATAGTCAGGACCCAGTCATTTGAATCAGGCGTGTTGGAGCAGAAAACGTCTGAAACATGCAGGGTAGGGGGTCCCCAGGACCAGGTTTGGGAAACCCTGCATAATGAAAAGATGGCCATGCTTTTTCTGAGCTGGCAGCCAAAAATAGGAACATCATTCCACGGGTTCTGTTTACTCTGAATTGTTCTGTACCTCTGTTTCCTTGCAAAGCTTCCCTCCAGGTTTTGTTTCTTTTGTTGTGGTCTGACACAGCTCAGAGGGGATTTGTTTGGAACAGATGTAATTTCGAGTGGGCTGTACAGCAGAAGATTGACAGCTGATTGACGGAAGTGATGGGGTGATTGGGTGAGCACAGCACTCGCTGTGGTGAGCTCAATCTATCAGGCGCTTTCTGTTTGCAGCTACGCTAATGGTGCGGCTCTGTAGATGTCAGTGTCGATCTTCTGGTCCATCACTTTGGTCCATACTCAAATATCTCAACAGCTGATTCATTTAGTACATTAGTTTTCTTAGGAACGAGTGCCACCCTGAGATTGACATATTCATTCATTCATTCATTCATTCTTGTATTTATCTAATTTATTTATTCATTCATTCATTTATTTATTCATTCATTCATACTGTATATCTCAACAGCAATTGGATAGAAATGTCCTGAAATTTAGTTCAGGATCAATTGCTTTTTGTAGCGACATCATCTGGTCAAACTCAGGCCTTAGTTCAGTCCCACACTTTGTTTTCCGACCAAATACCTGCCAAACAAATTTCTGTCAGCCTCAGCTGTACTTTGTGTATTGTGCTAACGAGAAAATGCTGGTTAGCTTTCTGCTGTTAGCATTTAGCTCAAAGCGCTGCTATTCGCTTGAATGTCCCATCTTTTAATTCACACAGCTTTTTGTTTGATCATCCATCAAACGTCCATCGATCAATCAATTTTCCTCTTATCCGCAGTGGCAACAAGTCACGCAGGGCTCTCTGGACGTCCTTCTACCAAGCAATGCTTTCCAGCTTCTGCCCCGAGGCCTCCTCCTGGTGGGACGTGCCTGGTAAACCTCCAAAGGGAGGCGCCCAGGAGGCATCCTGACCAGATGCCTGAACTAGCTTTTGATGTAAAGCAGCAGTGGCTCTCCTCCAAGCTCCTCCTGGATGTCCAAGCTCCTCACCCTATCTCTAAGGCTGAGTCTGAGTAACCAGCCGCATTGTTCCTCTTGAATCTTAAGTTCGACAATTGGGCGGAGCCTCCTCTCCAGCATCCTGGAGTAGGCTTTCCCGGGGGGGCTGAATAGTGTGATACCCCAGTAATTGGAGCACATCCTCCGGCCCCCTTTTTTGAAAATGTTCTGTCTGCCAATCCACAGGTACTGTCCTCGACTTCTATTTAACATTGAAGAGACAGTCCGACGATGTCCAGAGCCTTCAGCATCTCAGCATCACCTTGGAGACCTCTGCCAGGGATCTGCCTTCTCCACAGAGGGTGTGTTGGTTCAGCAGTTCTCCTCCCCGGCTGAATACAGCCTGAGCCAAGCCCTGCTTTCTCTTCCTGAGCCGCCGAATGGTTTGCCAGAACTTCCTTGAGGCCACCAGAAAGTCCTTCTCCACGGCCTCCCCAAACTCCTCCCACACCTCAGCGACCACTGAAGCTGCAAACCTTCTGGTCACCTGGTGCCGATCTGCTGCTGCAGGAGAACCCAGAGCCGCCCAGGCTCGCAAAGCCTCCTTTTTCAGCACCGCTGGTGTTAGGATCCTGTTATTTTCCCCTGTTTTCCCTGTCCTTTTCCCTCATGTGTGTTTGTCTCCCTCTATCTGTAGCCCGAGCGGAGTCCAGGAGGTTACTCCCGGTCATTCCACCCACACACCTGCAAACATCACACACCTGTTCCCGATTGGCAATCAAGCCGCCCACACCTTCCCTGCCTATTTAACCCAGTTCTGTTCAGTCCCTCACTGCCAGATTGTTTGTTTCCGATGGTGCACTTCAGGCTCTCGATCCAGCAATTCCTCGCTACAATATTCTTGCTCCTCGTCTCTGGTCCGGTTTTGTCTCCCTCTCTCGTCAGCTACCCTGGTCTCCGTCCCGGTCCTGCTCCCTGCCTCTCCAGCCTGTCTACCCTGGTCTCCGTCCCGGTCCTGCTCCCTGCCTCTCCAGCCTGTCTACCCTGGTCTCCGTCCCGGTCCTGCTCCCTGCCTCTCCAGCCTGTCTACCCTGGTCTCCATCCCGGTCCTGCTACCTGCACCTCCAGCCTGCTTCCCCTGATCTCCACTCCAGTCCTGGTTCCTGCAACACCAGCCTGTTCCCCCTGGTCTCCCCTCCGACCCTGTTCCCCGCTACACCAGCCTGCTTCCCCTGGTCCCTTCCCCATTCCCACTCCATTTTTTGTGTTTCTATTAGATCTAATTGTCTTCAAACCAATCGTGTTCTGTGTCTGCATTGTGGGTTCAGCCAGTCCGTTCCGCATAACAGCTGGTGAGGGAGGCGGATTCTTAGGTTGCCGCACCGTCAACCTTCTGGCCACAGCTCCTAGCAGCCACCTCTGCAATGGAGGCTTTGAACATGGCCTGTTTGTATTCCATGTCCCCAACCTCTGCCAGGATGTATGAGAAACTCTTCTAGAGGTGGGAGTTGAAGACCTCCTGGGCAGGGTGGGTGGTGAGCCCACAGGGCAGCAGCTCCACATTATTCCTTCGGGATTGGCCCAGCTGGGCCCCATGGATCCAGGTCCAGCCAACAGACAGTTGCTGGTGAGCCCCCCTCTGAAGTCTTGCTCCTGGAGGGGTCCCTGGTTTCCCTAACCCAGGCGAGGGAACACTGAACTTCTAGCTCTGCTTCATACAGAGTTTTTTTTTTTTTTTTTTTTTTTGGATCGCTCTTAGTCTGGCCCCTCCTTTGCCATGGGAGACCCCACCAGGGACGATAGCTCCTGGGGGGTCATTCTTTGGGGGACTCTCCTGTCCATCCATCTGTTTTTTACCCATTAATCTGTCCATCCACTCATTAATCCATCTGTTGATTTATCCATTCATTCACCAATGAGTCCATATCTCTGTCCACTGCTCATTCCTCTAACTGACACTTTCAGATTTAAGTTAAACCTCGGTTGCAGTTATTTCACTTCCACCACTAATATTCCATTAAAGTATTTCTACTTTTACCTAATTTGCCCAGACTACCTCCAGAGCCCCTGCAGAGGGGCTCTATATTAACCCACATGTATATTTTATGCAATTGTGATTATGATTTACATACTGTACAGTATGCACAATAGGATTTCTCTTACATAAATTAGTATTTCAATTCATTACTGCAAAATACATTTCCCTGCAGGACAGCAGTATATTTTAGATGAAAGCCTTATTTTAGCTCCTGTTGCCTCCGCCCCCCCCTGTGCCTCTTCTCTCTCACCCTCATTCTTGGTCCATATGCCTCATAGTGTCATATCTGTTCCTGCCGGGTCCCTAATTACTTAATTTCTCGTTGAAGACCTGTGTGTGTGTGTGTCTTTCACTACTAATGAGAGAGTGAATTGGACAGAAAACACACTGAGGGTAAGAAGCGCCCCCCCCTTCCCCCTGGATGTACACAGAACAGCCACACATGTCAGTGTAAAAGCCATTTAACCCTCCTGTTTTGTTGAAGTTCAGTTTGATCCATGGCCAGGCTGAGCTGACACAATGACACAATGACTGTTTTTACTTGTTTAGCTGTATAATGCACAACTTGAATATCATTTACAATATTTTTTGCTGTTTCAAACCTGCCCCCTGACAGGATTTGGACCAACCGATCAGGTTTCTGATTCTTAGACCGAGCCTGTGCTACCTGTCCTGTAGTTGGCCCTAACACCTTCCTCTGTGCAGCTTTGAATAGACATTTATGTGGTTCTTGGCTGAAGCATCATTTCAGCATCAGCCCTGCTTGACAAGACAGTGAAACCAGAGCCATGTTCTCCTTCATGTGAACTATACCCTGTCAAGACTGGACTGAGGCATGAACACAAATGCACAACTTAACACAGAGGAGTTCAAAATAAATCTGTTAGACGAAAAGTTCTCTTTGGCAAAGTAAAACAGAAAATGACTCTTGCAAGGAAAAAAACATGAATAACAAAAACGCTGACACGAAGACCACACGCTGACACACTAACGCTCACAGAAGGTAAAAGAGCACAGGTGGAAACATTCAGGGTGGGGAAACACACAAAGGCAGGAAGTAAAGCTCACAAACAAGAGAAAAATGTAAACTACAAAGTAAAACAGGAAGTCACAAGACAATCTATCTATCTATCTATCTATCTATCTATCGATCTATCGATCTATCGATCTATCGATCTATCGATCTATCTATCTATCTATCTATCTATCTATCTATCTATCTATCTATCTGACTCGTTGAGCTTCTCATCTCACTCTCATAAAGAAATCCAATAAGCAACTTTTCAGTATGGTGAACTATATTTTCAGTTACCTTCCATGAAAACACACACTGACTCTCTAGCACTTTGCTTAGATAGTTTCCTGCTGTTGGTAGCAAAAAGCCACTCAGTGTGTGTGTGTGTGTGTGTCAGTGTGCATTCAAATGAGGGTGTTATCTCATTACCCAGGGTGCTCAGGGCCTTGCCCTGCCACTCTCTGATCCCTATCTCCCACCCCATCATCCCCTTCATCCCTCCCTCTCAAATTCTTGCCCCAACACTTTCCCCTCTCTCCTTGCCTGTACATCCTTTTGCACACACACACACACACACACAAACGCAAACACGCACTCACAACCCCATTTGAATTATTACCCTTGGGAGGCTCTTCATGGCTCCAGTCATTTGCCAAGTTGCTAAAGGATAAAGATCACGGTTAACAGTTTTCACCATTGTGGGTGTGAGCATATGAAAGTGTGATGATTTGTTAAGTTAATACAATGTCCTGCTCTGCTGATCCTGTCAGTCCAGTCTAGTGATGCAGTCAGGAGTCAGAAGACTCACTAATACCACGATTCAGCAGGGCACAGCCTTTTATTCCATCTTCTGCATGGCTTAATACCCACAGACAGCTTTTCAGAATAGTACAGTGCAGTACAATACAGTATAGTGTAGTATAGTATAGTACAATACAGTGCAGTACAATACAGTATAGTATAGTATAGTATAGTATAATATAGAGTATAATAGTATAGTATTACGTACTATTCACCTGTATACTCATGTCGACCTGACTCAACTCTGCTGCTGATAGCAGCTCTCATACAAAAGCCTGGCACAGCAACACTATATTACCCTACACTACACTGTACTGTACTGTACTGTACTGTACTATACTATACTATACTGTATTATACTATACTATACTGTACTGTACTATACTATACTGTACTGTACTGTACTGTACTATACTGTACTGTACTGTACTATACTGTACTATACTACACTGTACTGCACTGTACTATACTATACTATACTACACTGTACTGTACTACACTGTACTGCACTGTACTATACTATACTATACTATACTACACTGTACTGTACTGTACTGTACTGTACTGTACTGTACTGTACTATACTATACTATACTACACTGTACTGCACTGTACTATACTATACTATACTATACTACACTGTACTGTACTGTACTGTACTATACTATACTGTACTACACTATACTATACTACACTGTACTGTACTGTACTATACTGTACTATACTATACTATACTACACTGTACTATACTATACTATACTATACTATACTACACTGTACTGTACTATACTATACTATACTGTACTGTACTGTACTATACTATACTATACTATACTATACTATACTACACTGTACTGTACTATACTATACTATACTGTACTGTACTGTACTGTACTATACTATACTATACTATACTATACTATACTATACTATACTCCACTCGAGCTGTCAGCGGTATCAGTAGTGAGCGTATGCAGCTACAGTCCAGGCTCCACCTGCACTGCTGAACGTCGTCACACAGTGCTCCAGTGGGTGTGGACCACTACTTAAGGTGGCACTACTTCAGTTTCTACGTCTGTAACACACGGACGATCCTTTGTCAGTGTTGGACTGTAGACTGAGTAAATGGCTTCTTCCTGAGGGCAGAGTGTACCGGTGCAGACCAGGCGCCAATCAAACCTGCAGAAGAAGAAACCGTTCACTTTTAGCCATGACTGCTGATATTGATGCATGCATGAGAGCACTGCTGTGGACTCAGAGCCATGGACACTCTGCAGCATGTCTGAACTCCATGTAGAAAAGGCTGTACTATTAGATATAAGGGGAGAAGAACCTTTTATCGCAGTTGTAGTTGTTTTTCCAATTCATATCCATCCTGAGAATTGTTCTTGACCTCAGTCTGCAACAAATTACATCAGAGAGTCAAATACTGCAGAGTTTATTTATGCTGCTTCAGGTGTTGGAGTAGAAAAGTACAAATTGTGCCACAACCACGGTAGTAAAATGCCTTTTAAGCTGCAGAGATGTTGGCTCTATGCTACATGAAGGCCAATTAATCAACATTATTGAGTGTGTGTGCCGGCATCTCCCATAATTCTTCTCACCTTAGCTACAGCTGACTGTGAGGTATACAGTTGCACTGAATTGATAGTTTACCATGAATAAAGACAGCACACTGTTGGAGGGTTACAAAATGTAGTGTGGCTGCGGAAGCGCTGCACATATGAAGGATGGTTTAAAAGTAATACAGCAAGAGACCACTATATACTGTAGTGTGATTCCCTTGACCAGGTGTGTGCGTGTGTTTGTGTGTGTGTGTGTGTGTGTGTGTGAGTGTGTGTGTGTGTGTGTGTGTGTGTGTGTGTGAGTGTGTGTCAGGCTATGAATTTTATTACAGCTCCAAAATAGACTCTGGCCCCAAAGCCCAAGCCTCTACACATCTTCAATTTCAAAACGGTGGAGAGAAGAGGAAGAGCGAGAGGGTTGGAGGTGGGGGGAAGGCTGGGGGGTGGGGGGGTATATACGATGCTGTGGAAAAAAAAGAGAGAGAGAAGGGCCCAAAAGAAAGGCGGTGAGGGGAGGAAAATGAAAGTGAGCTGATTCAATCTTCAAGCACCTTACAAGCGTTTGCGTCAGGTTTCTTGTTTAAAAGGAGAGGTCGGTGAGAGGGTGGGGAGGAAGAGAGAGAGGGAGAAGGGTGAGGGGGAGGTAATGTCCACGACTCTTCCTCTTTTTCTCCCCTCCTCACTCTCTCTCACATTCATTCCTTCTACTCTCTTTTCCAAACTGTAGTGAAAAGATTAAATTGTTTACGAGTGCGAAGCGAGGCTAGCTCGAGCGGATGAGCCAAGAGCGACAGAGATAGACATTCTAATTCGCGGCTGTACTTAGCGCCCGGGTCCCTGTGTGCAACCACTAATTCTTTTATCTGGCTGCAACACTCCGGGCTTCAGCCACATTCAAAAAAAGGAAAAAAATATATATAGAGAGAGAGGAAGACCAAGAAGAAGAAGAGGGGGGGTGAATAGAGAGGAAAAAAATGCCATTTTTACACTGTACAACTGATAAAATAATCTGTACTTGAATACTTGATTTCATTTTTTTCTTCCTCGCCCCCCCCCTTGCCCCCACCGTTCTCGTCACCCCCCCAATCTCACAAAGAAGGGCCGTCCGAGTGCAGTCTTAACCCTTTATCTTGACTGAGCAGAAAGACATTGCCAGCATCTCTGTCTGTGTAAGGCTTGGGGGGAGTGTGTGTGTGTGTGTGTGTGTGTGTGTGAGTGCGTGCACGCTTTTGAGTGTGTGTACACGTGTGCTAGTCATATGTGTGTGTAGGCTCCATGTTAGTATGTGCCCGGACTGATGAGAGACGGACAGACTATGGTGTGTGTGTGTGTGTGTGTGTGTGTGTGTGTGTGTGTGTGTGTGAGGCTGGTGAGGTGGGGGGATACAGCATGGAGAAGAATTACTGTTATCTCCCAGGAAGAAGAGGGAAGAGGGGGGTAGATAAGAAACTGCTGCAGCCGGCAGAGAGAGAGAGAGAGAGAGAATCAGGCGTGTGAGAAGTCGTGTTTCGATGGGGGCCGCCGTTGTAAATTTGCAGGATATTCAGAGCGAGCGAGCCCTGCGTGTGTGACTGCATCCATCTCTTTTTTTTTTAAACCAGAGGTCTGCTCTCCTGATAGTGGCATTGTGCACCGCACACTGTATAGAAAGCTCATCAGTGCTGGTTGCCTATTGGGGCATTATCGGACCTAGTAAGGTAACTGCACGCTTATAGACTGCACCCAGATAATGGGGGGCAGAAGAAAAGAGATAAAGAGGGGGGGACCTCTTCTCATTAACAGCTATCTACTGCACTGCAGACACTGGGCTGTATTGAGTGGTTCCTATGCCGGGCATAAATTAAAATGCACCCATAGCGAGGAGGCAGAGGGGGGTGGGGGTGGAGGGAGTGAGGAAGAGGTTGAGTGTTATAAATGACAGTGAAGCAAAAGGGTGGGGCATGTCGGGGAGGGGGGGGGCACTGTGGAGTCAGGCTTCAGTCAGTGAGCTGTGTGTGTGTGTGTGTGTGTGTGTGTGTGTGTGTGTGTGTCAGTGTGGCCTCAGAGGTCACCGTCCACTCTGTGTCCCCTCTGCTTCTGAGCCCCCGCCCGGCCTTCCCTCTTCACCTGCTTTGAGCTGCAGTTCCTCTAATGGCCTGTAGATGGTTTTTGCCACCTGGGGGCACAACCAGCTAAAACGTAGCAGGGACTGGTCCGGTGAAGTTGGAGTGGCCTGTTTACATGTCCAACAGGAGAGCTCATTCAGACTGATGTTTCAGCTCAGCACCTGCTTCATGTTGTCCAGCTCCAGAACTGTGCAGGAAACAAACATGGTAAGTGCGTCAGGCTGGTTCAACACCGTAAGGCTGACGACACAACCAGCCGCCCCTTTCACATTACGCAGTAGACGCAATTTGACCCAAAGTCAATTTAAAAAACATAAATTAATGCAGCTTTAAAACGACAGTGAGGCTGAATCTTCTTCTTCTTCTTCTAACCCCAAGCCTGAGTCTTCTGACCACATTCTGCTCAGTAGATGATGAAGATGCTGCTCTGTTGTAGTGGCGATGAGAGGTTTGGTTAATGAGGATCTGCACAGCAGTAAAGCTATGAAGACAACTTCCTGTCACTTCTATTTTAAATGTCAATATACCTGATCACGTGATGCAGGAGTCATCAGTCTGTAGTCAGTTCTGCCCTCTGTGACCATAACTAGTGATCTGAAAGAGCAGCAGTGAAGAGTCACTGTTAACAGGTAGCTTTTATTACCAGTCATTGTGAATGTTTAAGGATACAGTACAAGTGGTGACAGAGACCGGGGGTGGGGGGGTGGACAACGAGTCCACACAGCCTGTGTCCCTCCCCCTCCTCACCAGATGTCGACTACCATCCAAAACAGGATTCAGAGGAAGAGATTTTCTCCAATTTGGATGTAAAAAAACTAGAACACTGTGGTGTTCTGTCCCCCAGTGGAGGACCCCCCAGTGAAAACATTTTAAACACATGACATGTTCTAACCTCAACTCCTAAAGCAAAACACTCGAACCCTAACCCTCGAGAGACAAATTGTCCAACAGCAAATGAAAAGTCTGTTGAAACAACAGATGAAATGACAGATGAGTAAGAACTCAGACTTAGTGACATCGTTAGATTAGATTACAGAGAGAAGACAGACTGTTTGGACGCCACTGACCTTGTTTTACATTGTTTCCTGAGAAGTCCAGTGTGAGAGACACTGATGCACACCTCCATGGGGAACCATGAAAAAGCAGAACCACAGGTGGGGGCTGCTGCTGGCGGAGGGCTGACGCATGCAGAGGACGGACCGCTTACACCGACCTCTGCACACAACAATACACCGAGCATCAGCTGGGAGGGGGCACAGCACCCATCTAGCTGTGTCTCCTCATCATCTCACTTCTGTCTGACCGAACAGGTTCCTTCTTCTCATCACTGCACAATGTTCTCTACAGGCAAACAAGCCTACAAGCAACCTGTGATACTAAAAACATGCAGTGTTCCTTTAAATGTGATCTCTCTGCGGCTGCACTTTTATGTGCTGTTGCTCTTTTTTTTTACTCAGAAGGTCAAGACGCCCTGCCCAACACCAGGCTGTGACCCCTTCATGGTGCTGCTCTAAAGGAAATAGAGAGCCAAAGCCATGATGTCACTTCCTGTCAAGTCTCTGTTCCACGAAACTCAGGAAAATTTATCATCCAGCATTTTCTGAAAAAGTGAAGCATGTTTCCTTTATTTTCTACATTCTACCATGAATCAGCAGCTATTTCATCAGTGTCATCAGGGTCTGCTGTCTAAAACGGTCTTCTCTGCATCCTGCTCTTATCACGCCAGCTGTGACCCCCCCCCCCCCCCCCGGCCTTGGACCCATGAGCCATGATTGTCATGGGCTTACGGGTAATGATGTCACTTGAAGGCAGCTAAAACCCAAACTGTTGGACTGGGTTTTGCTCCAGACCTGGGTCTGACCTGTATGATGGGGTCTGAATGTGCTTTTCTCACCTCAGGAACAAAACCCCAAAGTTCCACTCTGACCAGGACTCCCTGCTGATTGGACAGCAGCCTCCACACTGCATGACGGTATTAACGAACCATCCAAGTGGAGCAGTTGATTAAGATTTAAAATATTGTGCTTGTGGACCCCCCCCCCCCCCCCCCCCCCCTTCATCACCATGGAGTCCACCTGACTCCCCAGTGATGTGTGCTTTGTCTGATTATAGTGGGAGCAGCCCCCGTCTGTGTTCACTGAGGTTTACATATCAAACAGGTCATCTCCCAGCCAGTTGTCATCTCAGGGGCTAACAGTTCAATCTGGCCCCAAGTGCTGTGCTGGGGGGCCGGCAGCCTGCCTATCTGCATACTGATACCGCTGCAGCACTCGTTTTAGTGGTTGTGCCCCCCGCTCACACTTCTCTCATGTGCTGTTCAGGGACACGCTGAAGACGAGGGAAAATGCAGCCAGCCTTGAAAAAAGCAAAGGAAAAAACAATACTCTTCCTCCCTTTCCAGACCCTCCACCCCTCCATCATCGCTGCTGACACACAAGCATGTGCAAGCAGGCCGAACGTATACCGACACACTGACACTGGTAGTGTGTGTGTGTGTGTGTGTGTGTGTGTGTGTGGACAAGACAATCATCAGCTGGCAGAGCCAATGTCTTCCTGATAAACCACCTCTCTCTCTCTCTCCTCTCCTCTCCTCTCTCGCTCAGCCTCCCCCCTCTCTCCTTCCCTCTCGCTTGCTCTATCTTGCTCTCTTGCCTCCCCCCTTCACAATAGAGTCTGCGCCTTCATTTGCATGGTGCAATTGGCTCTCGGCGGCGGTGTGTTGTGGCCAGACAAGTGTAGCATTACGGGGGGGGAACAAGCTACCATGGGGGAAGGTTAATACAGACAATAAGGGAGGCAGATAATGGGAATTGGGTTCCTGTTTTTCAAACCTCTTATCGGCCCCGGCGCCAGAAATCAGGCCCCTGCTTTGAATAAAGAGGTGGGGGTATTTAAAGGGCCAGCTCTGTCAAGAGCACAGCTGTCATGTCCCTACACGACCGTGGTTTGTTCTGTGACATTTCCACAGATGGAGGGGGGCAGGTAGAGGGTGGTTGTGGTATGGTAGCACGGTGTGATTAAGACGACCCGACAAAACTCCCTGCACTGTCTCGTCCTTCGCTCTTTATTTATCGGTGTGCTCAGAAATACATCAATCCTGTGTCCAATTCTTTAGACGGAAAATAAAAAAACAAAGACACTGATGCATTCATCACATAAGTTAAGGCAGATGTTGTTTCCATCGTGCCCACGTGTGTCTGTCGATGAATCCTGTTGGAGGTGATGAACAAACGGCGTGACGGCCAGAGGAGACGTGACATGGGACAGAAGACTCACGGGGCGTTTCACAGAGACATGTAACCAAATGAACACCAGTGTTATGTAATTGTGCCAGATTCAGTAGCAGCTCTGTCACTTTCAGTCTGAAGTCCAAATAAAGTGGTTGGAATAACCGTCGTCTTGTTTACAGCCTGTGTCATCATCTGATCATCAGATTTGGTGCTGATGTTGTCAGATCTCAGCATTATTACTGGTCAACCAGTCCAGTTAACATAACTAAGAGAAACAAGTGGGAAAAAATAAGAGCCATGTTGCAAAAAACACAATTATTGGTTATGATTGTTCTCTGATGCACAGTTCTGGTTTTTGAGACATTTATTCCCCCACTTGGCTTCAGTGTGTCATATGTTCGTTACAGTTTTATAACTGTTACAGTACATCAGTTCATATCACTTGCATCCAGTAAGTGACTATGAATTCAAAAGGAGCACGAGCTAGCAGTCATCAGAACCTTGAGTCATGAATACCCAGTGAAAAGTGCTCGGGGACATAAACACTGTATGTCTGAGCTTTCATCCTGCAGCTGTTTGTCTGACAGAATAACTGTTGGATTCTACTCCAAAGATTTCAGGTTTTAAGTTGTCAGTCCGACCATGAATGCTGTCATCACCTCAAAATGGGCTTCACTCATTGCAAACACATGTAAAAAGTACAAGCTGAATGGAAAGATGTGCTGAAACAGTGTGAGTCCATGCTGAGGGGGGCATTAGGGCCAGGTTAGGGTCAGGTTAGGGTCAGGAAACACAGAAGGTCCTCCTGGTTCACAGAGCTGATGCTGAGGACGGGAGGCGATGATGACCACACTGCCTTCCTCATGGTTTACTGGCTACCACAGTGCTCCTCCTCTGGAACGCAGCTCCGCTTGCAGTTATTAACACCTTCCACATCTTCATCTAACTGCCCCCCCAGAGGCACCAAATCACCATCCGCTCACACGGATCCTAACTAGAATACAACGACAGCATCGCCCCATATTTTAGGAGAAGAGGAGTGGGAGAGCAGGAAAGGAGGAGCACAGTGAGGGGAGGGATGATGGAGGGGTGATGTGGAGAGTGAGAGTGTCCCACAGTGGCTGCAGATGGGAGCGGATGCTGCTATGGGTGAGGGGGGGGGACTGATCATCCCACGTTTGGAATTAAGTTTTAGCCCTGGGTTGTCTGGCCTCTGTGGAGAGGTGTGTGTGTGTGTGTGTGTGTGTGTGTGTGTGTGTGTGGAGAGGGGGGGGGGGTTAGATGGACTGGTGATGGGGGAGACTTCTTAATCATCCCCCAGTCAGTCTTTGGTCCTCTTGTCAAGTGGCTCCCATCATCATGACATTTAAAATATTCATTAATTATCTTGCTGACTTGATGAGCTTTCTGAGATGCCTCTACACACACACACACACACACACACACACTGAAATAAATAAATAATGGGGAGACGTGTCCTTCTCCATTGTCTTGCATCATTTTGAAGGAGCAGTTGTTGGATATTTTATGGCCTATTGTGGGACTGTGGCCGTTATGCTGGAGCTCTCTGAGAATTATGGGGCCATCGCTAATGTAAATGTGTTTCCCAGCCCCACTCATCCTCCCGTCTCTCTCCTGTCTCAGTACGAGGCTTCGCTTTGCTCACAACGGTCAGTGTTTTGAATATGGGACAGTTTCCCTAACCTGTCAGAGTAGATATTTTCACTGTAAATAAAACCAGTCCTGAACTGAACAGCCAGCAGCTCCGACTGGAGGAAAGCACCAAGTGAGAGAGACGGTGCTGCATATTTGTGATGTGCTGAAAGTTTCAACTTAAAACGAAGCTCCAGCTCACGGTGCCTGCTTTTCACTCTTGTCCCTCTTGTATTTCAAGGAATAGTTTAACATTTGAGACTGAATCAGCAGGAAAAACCACACGAGCTGTGTGTGAACCCCAGACCACAGCCACTCACAGGCCGAAGGTCATCGAGACGGAGCCGCCAAAGAGGACATTCACACCACATCCCAACGCCACAGAAACAGGGGATACCATCCTGCCACGTGTCACATGTGGGCCAGATACACTGTTGCATACATAATCAGCTTTTACATCATCAAACACACACAGGCAGGCCTCCTCACACACCTCGGGCCTCCAGGAGCAGGTAACTGCTTACTGACATCAAACCAACAGCAGATCATGAAGACTCTGGCAAATGATCAGTTTTAGTCTTCAAACAGCAACACGAGTAAAATACACACAGATCACATGATCAACCAGACTTCATGCCTGAACATAGACAGGGGTAGATTTCCTCCTGGGGGGTGACAACCCTTTTGTTATCATTTTACTGATGGTCATTGTCCCACGCCCCACCCCACCTTCAGATCACACACTCCTCCTCCCTCTCCCTCAAAAGCTGCATGGCTCATCTATGTTGCCCTATGAGCCTGTTACTGTGCCAGCACCAGCACCAGGACCAGCACCAGCACCAGGACCAGGACCAGGACCAGGACCAGCACTAGTGAGAGGATGCTTCCCCTCTTCTGTTTCACTCATGAAATGAGATTATTGATGATAACCCTGATTTTGAATATGTTGCTCAATGTAACGCTGTTTTATTGGAGAGTCTGTTTTATCCCTTTTTATTTCTGATGCTCTTTCACTGTACAATTACAAAGTGTTTATGATTTACTGAGGTTTCCTGAACTTGAAAACAGCCACAAAAACGATTAATATGACTGATCATGGTTCATGTTACAAAACCAGGTCAAGGGCAGGAAACAATTTCACTGATGGTTAAAACATAAACTACTTGGTTAAGCTAATGGAAAGAGGGCAGCCATATTTGAATTTATTTCACAGTAACAGCAGACAGGAAATGCAGGGGTGGTGTTGAATCTCCACCACTCAGGGTTAAAATAAAACTCTGACTGTCAGTAGGAAGCAGGAAGTGAACAGCAGACATTTCGCTGACTATCCATCCATCCCAACCTCCTGCTGAAGAGGCTTAAAGGCTCCACAACAACGCCCCACTACTTCTGTCTGCAGGTGCTCCAGCTGAACAAGAGCCTTAATTCATTAATTCCATCAGGATAAAAGTCTGTGAAAAGTCTTTGGCGAGGTCACGTCATGTTCAACCACACCCCCATACATGTTTAACATGTTGAAATAGACATCAACTGTCCGCCATGTGCAGAGCTTGGAGGTGCACAGAGATCAGCAGTGTGTTCCTTCATAGCTGTGGTAGCAGCAGAAGGAAGGAGGTGGAAATCTACTGCTGAACAGTGTTTCACAATTTGGAGCAAATGTGTGACTTCTCTCCCAGTGCTGCTGCTGAAGCTCCCCTAAAGTAAGCTAAGCTAAGCTAAGCTAAGCTAAACTAATCTTGTAGTTCCTGAACCACCAAAACCTTCCTCAGTGAAGATGGAGGCTCAGAGGACTGGAGTCTTATATGGTTCAGTGAGTGGTGGCCGCTTGCAGCAGCAGCAGCTTTGACTTGAGTCCAGCTCTGACATCCCTGCTCCTCCACGGCCCACAGTAATGGCACAAGGTTGAAGGAGATAAAAGCTAACAAGGTCAACATTTCTAGTGGAGCCACTGACCTCTGCTAGCATGTAGCGGTGGTCTGTGATGTGATTCCTGTGATGTTCCAGGTCTGAGTGTGGAACGTGACCCGTCAGCCTCACTGCCACCTGATGCCATAAACATTTCCTTTAAATAAATATAATATGTGATGACACCTCAAATGGGAAGCAGTTAATTAAATTAATTTAACTCTAATTAAATTAAGAGCTGTGGAGAAGGAACGGGAAAGACCTGATATGAAAGCAGCAATAAACAGATTCGAGCCTCGCTGGGAGGAAAACCCTCCAGTCGACCTGATGAAAGAAAGCAGAGACTAAAACTAAAAACAGTGCCTGGCCTGACATCACACTCCACTGTTTTATTTATCTCAAAGACCCGATTAATTGTTTGCCCCTGTTTGTTTTGCCGGCCCACTATAGCATTAAGAGAAATTGCCTGGTTAAAGATTGATAAGCGCTGTGCTCTGAGCGTGCACTGTTCATTCTGCTGCTGTGTGTCCACTGTGTGTGTGTCCACTGTGTGTGTGTGTGTGTGTGTGTGTCCACTGTGTGTGTCCACTGTGTGTGTGTGTCCACTGTGTGTGTGTGTGTGTGTGTGTCCACTGTGTGTGTGTGTGTGTCCACTGTGTGTGTGTGTGTGTGTGTGTGTGTGTCCACTGTGTGTGTGTGAGTGTCCACTGTGTGTGTGTGTGTGTCCACTGTGTGTGTGTGTGTGTGTGTGTGAGTGTCCACTGTGTGTGTGTGTGTCCACTGTGTGTGTGTGTGAGTGTCCACTGTGTGTGTGTGTGTGTCCACTGTGTGTGTGTGTGTGTCCACTGTGTGTGTGTGTGTGTGTCCACTGTGTGTGAGTCCACTGTGTGTGTGTGTGTGTGTCCACTGTGTGTGTGTGTGTGTGTCCACTGTGTGTGAGTCCACTGTGTGTGTGTGTGTCCACTGTGTGTGTGTCCACTGTGTGTGTGTGTCTCCACTGTGTGTGTGTCCACTGTGTGTGAGTCCACTGTGTGTGAGTCCACTGTGTGTGTGTCCACTGTGTGTGAGTCCACTGTGTGTGTCCACTGTGTGTGTCCACTGTGTGTGTGTGTGTGTGTCCACTGTGTGTGTCCACTGTGTGTGTGTGTGTGTCCACTGTGTGTGAGTACACTGTGTGAGTGAGTCCACTGTGTGTGTGTGTCCACTGTGTGTGTGTGAGTCCACTGTGTGTGTGTGTCCACTGTGTGTGTGTGAGTCCACTGTGTGTGAGTCCACTGTGTGTGTGTGTGTCCACTGTGTGTGAGTCCACTGTGTGTGAGTCCACTGTGTGTGTGTGTCCACTGTGTGTGTGTGAGTCCACTGTGTGTGAGTCCACTGTGTGTGTGTCCACTGTGTGTGAGTCCACTGTGTGTGTGTGTGTCCACTGTGTGTGTGTGTGTGTGTGTGTGTGTCCACTGTGTGTGAGTCCACTGTGTGTGTGTGAGTGTCCACTGTGTGTGTGTGTGTGTGTCCACTGTGTGTGAGTCCACTGTGTGTGTCCACTGTGTGTGTGTGTCCACTGTGTGTGTGTGAGTGTCCACTGTGTGTGTGTGTGTCCACTGTGTGTGAGTCCACTGTGTGTGTGTGTGTCCACTGTGTGTGTGTGAGTGTCCACTGTGTGTGTGTGTGTCCACTGTGTGTGTGTCCACTGTGTGTGTGTGTGTGTGTGTCCACTGTGTGTGTGTGAGTGTCCACTGTGTGTGTGTGTGTCCACTGTGTGTGTGTCCACTGTGTGTCCACTGTGTGTGTGTGTGTGTGTCCACTGTGTGTGTGTGAGTGTCCACTGTGTGTGTGTGTGTCCACTGTGTGTGTGTGTGTGTGTGTGTGTGTGTGTGTGTGTCCACTGTGTGTGTGTGTGTGTGTGTGTGTGTGAGTCCACTGTGTGTGTGTGTGTCCACTGTGTGTGTGCTCCAGGTGTGCAGACACACTTGTGCCTCTCAGGTCATGTAAAATAAGAGCCCATTGGTTGACTTACAAATCTATGGTTTCATTGATAAAAGGCTCAGTCTCCCTAAACAGCTGGGTACGGTAGTTTTTAGAAGAGACGTCAGGTTGATGGCTGGGTTATTATTGGATTTGATACCCGATTAGTAAAATCCAGCTAGGATTTGTAAAACTCAAGTGCAAACAAATCTGTTCTCTGAGCTCTGAGGTTAAAAACATTTGCAGACTTCTAAGTCCCAGTTGAACTTTCTGACATTCCTTTTAACCGACGTACTAATAATTCAGTATCAGGACCTTTAGTGTGTGAAACAAGCGGCCTGTGCTGGATTATCAGGGTGCACCTGTTATTCATGTGGCAGACACATCTTACACGGTGGCTACAGATCAGAGGTGAATCTTTTATTTACTGCTTTAATTATTTGTAAATCAATCTGACTAAAGAATGCAAAAAGATTGTAATTCCATAAACTGGTTTCAATTCTGGATTCTGGTTTGATAAAATGCAGATCCCACCTCTACTCAAAGTTGAACGAATAGTGAATTTGTTGGGGACTATTTTCAGCTGCGGATTAATACAGGCTTGCTGCTCTAAAAAGTATTTCTGGCAGTAGGACTCTGTATGTGGGATTAAAGATAAACCACACTCTGTGTTGTTTCATGCTAATGAAGGCTCATGTAACCTGGAGTACAATAGTGTGGCTCACTGATGTGTTTGAAACGTGGGCTTGGTTACGGTGCAGTGACTGTCTGTGACCTGTGTGCCTGAGGAATGGAGCTGAAATACATTTTATTCTGGGTATTTTTATTCAACAAGATCTCAGCAACAAATTGGTCAGTTTCAGCTGTATCTGAACATACAGTACCGGTGTGTGTGTGTGTGTGTGTGTGTGTGTGTGTGTGTGTCCATGGTGGTATGAGTTTGACTGATGGTGCGGCAGTGGCCGGAGCGCCATGGATCCGGAGTAGCAGCTGACACGGTTCTCCTGCAGCACCGTGCCTGGTATCGATCGCCTGCGCCTGGCCAGGTGTCCGCCCGGAGAGAAAGAACAAGATCAGCCATGCAGACAGAAAGACAGAGGATGGGGGAGCAAGAGGAGGAGAGAGGGAGGACATGGCTGGCTCGGTAGACCTTAATGGAAGGTGGTAGGAGGAGGAGGAGGAGGAGGAGGAGGAGGAGGAGGAGGAGGAGGAGGAGGAGGAGGGCATGTGGAGACATCAGCAGTGATACAGGTATTTAATGGGAAAGCTGTGAAAAAGAGGGAGCTGATGAGGTGAATCCAACGTTACGTTCCAGCCCTTACGCATGTTCAGCTTTAGGAAGTGACCACAAAGATTCAACAGTAAACACAAGCGTTCAAAGTTGTCCTTCTTTGCAGCTCAGAGGGAGAAGAACCACTGCTTCTTCACCACCTCCGCTCAAGGTGGAAGCCTCCTCTGAGCGCTACAGAGAATATAGATCCCATCTAGGACATCTCAGGTCCTTCAGGAAGAGCCTGAGAACATGTTTGTGGAGAAGAACGGTAAAAGTCCTGCTTGGTCTGCTGTCAGAGTGACGTGGATAAGCTGAGGTGAATGAATGCACATGCTTGTTCACCACTGAGTCTGTCCTGCGTGGTCAACCCTTTTCTTTGCCTTTAATCTGGAAAGTAAACATGGCAGTAAGAACTGCTGCATGATGGTTTCTTCCTGAGCCACATCCCTCTGTGACTCAACATGGCACGTTAGGTACTGAGCCTGTCGGTCAGTAAGGTACAGTCACGGAGGAAATCTGTACGTATTCACTTGATTTCTGCTGCTGACCACTTTATTCTGTTTTGAGTGGGGGTCCTGCAGTGGCCTGGTGTTCAACCTGAGTATATCTGACTGATAGTGCACCTGTAATACTACTTGTGCTGGGTCATGGTGGTCATGGTGGTTATGGTGGTCATGGTGGTCATGGTGGTCATGGTGGTTATGGTGGTGTCTGCTGTGGCTGGAAACCACCGCTGTTACAGCCCACAGGAAGCGGCCAAATGATTTTGATTTTGATTTTGTAACTGATTTTAATTCACTTTAGCTTTTCTCACCAGTTTTCACACAAATATCTTTGTGCCAGATTCAGCACATTTTAATTTATTACTTAATAAGATCTATGTGCACATTTCCCTCAGTCATCCCAAGTAGTCACTGTGCCGAAATATCTATTATTGACCGCTGGAAACATTCTCTCTCCCACCCAAGGACAAATCCCTTCATCTCCTCTTCCTCCCATTCTTCCAAACATTGCTGCTGAGCAGGATTTATGTCGTGGGCTCGTTGGCTGCCCTGTTTTTTTATGTGAGTGGTGTAAACCCTTAACAGGCTAATGCATTAACAATATCCTCTTTTAAAAACCCTAACCTACCCCCCCCTCCCCATACCCTGCCAACAGCTTAAGCAGCCCGTCCCCTCTTTCCCCTGACATCATTTTGTGAAGTAATTGCCCCCCCACCACCCCCACATTCCTCTCTTGTAGTGCTTTGATGCCCCACCCCTCCGTCGGTAGTTAAGGGTAAAGACTTAAAGGTGCCTCATCTCACATTCATATTGGCTTGAACTGCTCCTGGGTCAGTGGCGGACAGCCGTAGCCCTCAGAGGAGGCTTCCCTTGGGGAGGCAGATAGGACAGTGTCTTCAACTCTTTCACCCTGGAGAGCTGTTTGTGTCCAATGTGAAGCCACAAGTCAGCTAACACACTTGTTTTAATGCCAGCCATCTTCTTTTCTGTAACCTCCCAAAGTAGTTGGGTGTAGAACGTTAACCATGTGGTGTGGTCCATACAGACGTGATGGTATCTTGTGTATTTGATGATCTGGGAATGAGAATGAGTCGGGCGATTTAATAACTTTTTCACCTCATCGTGTAGATGTGGGTCACCGGCGGACGCGGTCAGAAGTGTAGTCTGATGTAAACTCAACAGTGATGTCAAGGGGTCTTGAAACACACCTGCAGCAAAGTAAGACGTTAAACTACTGGAGCTCAACATAAACAAGGTTCAGGGGGTGTTAAGTAGCTGTTTAAGCTCTTAAAAATCCACTGACCTGCCGCTGGGCCAGGGTGGGGCCGAGGGTTTGGGTCAGTGAATCCTCGTACACACATGCTATAAGGGTTGGGTTGGTTGGAGCGTTGGGAGGTCAAGGTGACACCTGCATTATGACCTAATCTGGAGTTCCCCATCGTGTAGAAGGACGTTTTCAAGTGGTGTCGTAACTTTGGCTGCTGCTCCTTTTAGAGGGCAGCACGAGAAAAACATGCTCTCTGTTTACACTGCTACACCCTGACTTCAGTGCAGTCACAAAGTCAGAGTGAACATCTGATGTGAAGTCGGCAGGTTGTGTTCAAGTATAAAGAATCTGCTAATGCATTAGCACTAGTGGCGTGGCTAACGCTCCTGCTGGCAGCCGGGCTACTACAAGAAACAACCACGACAGTCCCAATGTGAACTTGGAACCCTGATGCTGCGATGAAGGCAGAGTAAAACATCCAGTTGTCTTCATAAGTGGGCAGGTGTATTTTTCACTGATGTGAAGTGAACAGAACACAGTGGCACACCTGTTTACAGTGCACTTACTGCATAATGACAAGTTAAAGCAAAAAGCTTGTCCACTTTAAGCAGCGAAGTTCAAGCAGCTATACTGACATAATTATAACTGATTGATTGACTGATACAAGGATTCTTCCTCAAGTTGAAGCTGAAGAGAGCAGATAATGAAAAGACTGAATCCAAAACACTGAGAGGAGCCACAACGTTGTGTGCTGGTCACATGAGCTGCTGGCCTGCGCACTGTGCTGTACGTGGACGCTCTGCATGTGTGAATGTGGCACTTTCACATGTGTGTGTGGAACCTGATGTCAGCCAACACGCCTGCACAGCCGGGCCACATAGCGAGGGCAAACGTCTCCCGATTAGATTTGCAAATCAAAAACCAATACATATAACATGCAAGAATTAATTTGTTTCATATTCCTTGGTTACATATTTTGTGGAACACATTTGGAAGATTTAGAATGTATTTGTGCCTGCTGCTCCCCACCATTATATGCTTCAATTCATACATCTATTTGTGAGCCCATAAAACAGGCATTGACTACCCATGTAAATTGTGTTCCCCACAATAAATTATATGCATACTTGCAAAAATACATAACTGCTGTCGGTCTCCCCGCTCCATGTCACCGGCATACTAATAGCACCATGCTAGGAGGCCAATGATGCCACTTCCATTATTTTTCCATTTAGCCGTAATTTTGCGGAGGAAGTTAGAGTTGGTGAAATTGCCTCCCCCTGCCCTCCCCGTGCCTGATTCCTCCCATCCTCGCTCCTCATCTCTCAGGCTGGCTCTGTATCTCCTAGTCAACGCTTCTTCTTCCCTTCTCATTCAGCCTCTGAGGCACGTGGGGGTTGTTTTCATCCTGGTGAGAGGATAGAAAGCGCCAGTGACCTGTACACGCCTTCGGTTCAGTGGGCGATTTCGTCTCAAGCTGCTGAGGCTACAAGCTCAGGGGTTACAGGTCAAGTTATCCCACAGTGAAATGGACACTATGGGAAAGTAATGCAGCCAAAGCCGGCTTTGTATGCCAGGCTGACACAAGTAGATTATTGTATCATGAATCCTTTATCGCTATTTAAAAGTCCAGTGGAAATGAAATTGCGTACGTTTTTTCATACAGATCTGCTCTGTGAATGACACACGTCTTCAGGTTTTATTTCTTTTGTCTGGTCAAACTGCTGTTATTTTTCATTTCATATAAAACAATAAGGATTATTTCAGTGAGATCACTGGTCGATCGGACGGCTCGGAGCGCTCTGGCCAAATAGACACAAGCCTCTTTTCTTCTCTTTTACACGTGTAATTATAATGATTGTGTGTCCTACACTGACCCTGTGCCTGAACGCATCCTGTGTGGAGGCAGACGGAGGACTGAAGCTTCTGTGCCGACACGGTGAAGCAGCCTGACACACAACGACAAACAGCCGACATTAGCTTCCAGGCAACGTCTCCCTTCATCGCCCTGAAATTATATTCTATATTATATATCATAGGAGGAAGGGGTCAGAGTGGACGGTGGATTTAGGTCCACGTGTCACATGCCGTCTCCTGTGTGTGGTCATGTTTAGTGAACTAAGGAGCGTACCTTTGTCTGTATTAAGCCAATAACATCTCTGTATCTGCCCCTTCTCTTAAACTAGTGCCTCCCATGTTAATCATGGTTTAGATGGTGTAGTTATTGTTGATCATTTGGCTACTTACCGGACATGCTAACTGACAGCATTTCTTCATTATATTAAGAGGAAACACAGTCCTATAATCCAGTCACATTATAAACATCATTTCCAGGGGAGAGGTTTGGTTGGACAGTCTAACAACAATCATGGACACATTAACGGACTGAGCTGCCAAATAAACATCCTCCGACGTTATCTGAGCTCTTTTCACCACAGGTCCATACAGAGGTCGAGATGGATGATCAGTCAGCTGTGGCATGTTGGAAAGCTTCAAAAGTGACCTACAACTGTCCACACGGGACAGAGGTCCTTATGCTTTGACTCTCCTGCTAACAAAACGGAGCTGTAGCTGCTCTTTCCACTGAAAACTGGTGCTCAGTTTGTCTCGGTGCCTCCGCTGGCTCAGCTGTCAGTCAAATCCACACTCTGGCCTCCCCACTCAGAGGCGACGGGAGCATTTCTGACTCTCGTCAAACACAAAAAAAATGGTAACTCTAAAGGTGAAAATCACTGTGACACAGATTTTCACTGCCGACAGGGATGACGTCAATGATGTGAACTGGACCACTGTGGTTATGAATACCACATCTGGATTCAGGGTAAAGTGAGTGGCATTTAGTTAAATGGTAAATGGTCTGTATTTGTATTTTCTAGTCACTCAAAGCACTTTCACCGTTCACACATCATCCGTACAGGAGGAATCGAAGCTACTGGTATAAGTATTATTTTTACATGTGAATATGTACATCGTTTCTGTCTTAATAATCTAAAATAAGAACTCGTTTAAGAGACCTGTAGCGCAAAGCAAATGAGTCAGGCTAGGTGTGTGTGTGTGTGTGTGTGTGTGTGCGTGTGCTTGTGTGTGTGTGTGAGAGATGCTTGATTGAGACAGGATGTTCAGGGAGGACGGTTTACGTACATGGACTGAGGGCTGAAGGTCACCAGGGCTGCTGAGCGCACACACACACACACACAACACACACACACACACACACACACACACACACACACACACACACACATTCCTAAAGCTATTTGCACACGCAAACACACACACACACATAATATACAGAGCTCTCGCTCAGCTCTCACGGTTGCGGGAAAACCAATAAAATTGCAAATTTCCCTTCATATTTTCACAATATCCTAAATAAACAGCAGCCTGGCTTTGCACATCTCTCTCTCTCTCTCTCTCTCTCTCTCTCTCTCTCTCTCTCTCTCTCCAACATTAAATATTAATCCGTACATGGCTGGCTGGCATGACTCCAATCAGAGGAGAGTCGACATATAGGGAGGCGGCGGCTGCCCCTTTCTAGGTAAACAGTGAGGAGATGTTAGCTCCCCTCCCACACGTCCACACACAGATCAGCACCACAATCACCTCCACCTCCATCTCCAGCTCCAGCTCCAGCTCCAGCTCCAGCTCCCTCTCGACACAACCTCCTAACTCCAAAAATTCACCCTCTGGGAAGAAAACATGAAGAAAATAGAGACTCAAAACTCCTGAACGTCTTAGTGACAAACTAAGTGGATCAGTACGACAGTGATGGTAAAGAAGTATCAGTGTGTTAATCTGAGTGTGCCAGAGGGCAGACATGCATGAGCAGAGTCTAATGTTGGTCTGTTATAGACCTAAAACACTGGTCAAAACTAAACTTCCTTCCACGAGGGTTTTGTCTCTAACACAACAAGGCCTGAAGCAGAAGTGATGCTGATGGTCATCTCCAGTCTTCAGTGCATCATGTAGAGGCTGTTCACGGCCACGCTTCATGTGAGAAGAGTACAGTTGGAATTTGATGCATTTTTTATATGGTAAACTAACTGCTAACTAATCAGATCTTTTTCAGTTTGTTTGGCTTATTTAGCTGAACACACTCTCCTTGTGCTCCCACATTAAAATCTGTAAATTACAATCACACTGTAGCTGAAGTAATAAAGGAGCTGCACTGTCTCCATGCTCTTTAATGTGATGTCTAGTAGAAGTGTGATTACATTTATCTTTTGTTATTAGTATACTTTTTGCCCCTTGGTGTATTTCTAAAGTTGAAGGGGGAGTGAACCTAAACAGCTGAAGGATTATTCTCAGTCTGTGTCCTGTAGAACGGCTCCAACATGCTGCAGCTTGTTTCGTATGAAGTTCCAGTAAAATGTGGAATAAATTCTAAACATTAACAATCATATGCAGTTCACAAGGACTCCAATAAATCAGACCAATACATTTAAGTGTGTGTGTGTGTGCAGGAAAGGGTGCACAGGTCAGACACACACACACACACACACACACACACACACACACACACACACACACACACACACACTGAAATCTTTCAACCTCAACACCTGAAGAGTCAAACTCTGAGCGCAGCTTTGATTTCTGTAGCAGAGCTGCTGGTTTCACTGTTTCATCTCATCTGCAGAGCTGAAAAATTCACTACAACATTTGTTAGCACGTTTAAAAACTCCCTGATCCCATCAGCTCATTTCAAGAAGGACACACACACACACACACACACACACACACACACCCACACACAGCCTTCAGCGTCAGAGTGCAAAATCATTTAGCTAAACTCATGAGTGATGCCATGCTGGTGAGTCCCAGGATCAGCAGAAGACACTGAAGATCACAACAAGTGCACACACACACACACACACACACACACACACACTGCATCTGCTGAAAAGGAAAGTTTCTCCTCCAGTAAGATCACCTCCTACTCCTCCCCCTGCTCCCTCCCTCCCTCCCTCCCCCTGCTCCCTCTCTCCTCTGCTGGTCCTTTGTGCTGAGACACCACCAGGGGCAGCAGAGGAGCACGCTAGCACACCTGCAGCTCCACTCTGAACAGGTTCACTTTGTCTTACATATCAGAAAGACAGAAAGAAATTAAACATGGATGCTGAGCAAACAAACAAGTAAGATACAAGATAAAGACAGAAAAAGACAAAGCATGACAGAAGCACACGCATTTGATAGGACAGAAATAAACAAGCAAACGACTAAATACAAACAAGAAACCAGCGAGAAAAAAGAACAAATAGAAATCAATGCATGAAAGAGCCAAGAGAGGCAAACAGAATCTGAGAAAAAGAAAAAGAAAGACAAAGCATGGAATAGAGCAAAAGGAAAAATAAATACTGAAGAAGAAAGACAAACACAAAGACACCAAATGCAAAGAGAAAAAATGATTATGGAAAAAGTGTTTTATAAAGAAAGATTAAAAGTTCTTTTTGTTTTGTTTTTTTATGGAACAGAAACAGTAGAAATCAGCCCCACGATGACAGTGACAAACAAATGAAATCCATATATAACACACACACACTCACACACACACTAACACACACACTCACACACTAACACACACACACACACACACACACACACACACACACACACTAACACACACACTCACACACTAACACACACACACACACACACACACACACACACACATACACACTGACTGAGCCTGATCACAGATCAGACATGAAAAACACCACAAGGACAAGATTTAGTCTTACAGTGTGTGTGTGTGTGTGTGTGTGTGTGTGTGTGTGTGTGTGTGTGTGTGTGTGTGTGTGCAGGGTGAATGTGGGAGGCGTAGCTGAATGTCTGTGACACTGGCAGTGGGAGTAAATGTATTTTGCAGTCGTCCTCTAAGCCGGTCAGGAATGACTCTGAGGAAAAGGTCACGGTGTCAAATCTCTATGCAAATACACATTTAATGGGACAGTCAGAGTCACTGTCCTCTGCTTTGACTGCCAGCACCGCCTGTGCCCTCATGTTTCTGTCCTGAAGTCAACTTTTTAAACTCAGCCCTGTGCACACAGGAGCAGCCCCACCTTCCTCCTCCTCTTCATTATCAGTGGAAAGCTTTTCATGGCTCACCTGTGTGCTCACTTCAGTACTGCCCCAACCTCTGAGATCAACAGACAGTCAGCTCTGACTGTCCACACACTGTCCACACACTGTCCACACACTGTCCACACACTGTCCACAGACACACACTGTCCACACACTGTCCACACACTGTCCACACACTGTACACACACTGTCCTAACACTGTCCACAGACACACACTGTCCACCCCTTCAGTCCACAGACTGTCCACAGACTGTGTCCCCCCCCTTCAGTCCACAGACTGTCCACAGACTGTGTCCCCCCCCTTCAGTCCCACATGTGCAGCCGAGCAGAGCGCTCTGTGAATATGTCAGCAGATGGTGTTCACCTCCTCAGTGGGGAGCTGCATCATCAGCTGAGATAGAGATCCTTCATGTGAGGAATAGACAGACAGCTAGAGGAAGAGCCACAGACCGATCCATCACGCCCCCCCTCGCTGCTTTATGACTAACAGAGTGATTACAGCCTTGATCTCAGCCTTCTGAAGCCCCCGAAATGATAAACAAAGGGTGGGAAGGGCCGTGGTTAGCTAAACACCGTCCACACTGCCTCCTCACCGTCCTCCAGGTCGCTCCAAGGCTCCTAGAGTGACTCTGGCTGCTGCAGAGTAAAGTATGAACTGTGTTTTAACCCTAAACCCACTTTAAGAAGTGACCTCCTCACAAGCAGCAGGCCTCAGGGTGCAGATGGAGCACCTGTAGGACAGGTGAACAGAAGGATCCAGGTCGGATGGTCGGGTTTTAAAAGGTTAAATGTGATTTAGATTCTTAATTCTTTCTTTGTATTGACTCAATATGGCTGAGTCTCTCTTCCACCTCCATCTCACTGCAAACACTCGTTAAAGGACTTCACATCCAACACACACACACACTCTCCTCCTCTTCCTCACTCTCACATGCTCACCCTCCGTCCACCCCCATTTCTCCCCCCAACGACGATCAAAGTTTCTCATCCCTTCCTTTCCTTTCTCACCCCAATGCCCCCCTCCCCCCTCCGTGTTCAACTCCCCCACTCAACTTATTGTCTTACAGCCTCGCTCCAGAGACCTCAGCTAAACCCTTCTCTCACACACACACACACACTCACATTCAGTCCCCTCCCCTCCTCCATGATGGACTGGGATTGGCTCCCACTGTCACAGTGTGTG
>NC_092015.1:29702617-29705117 GCF_042242105.1 Pempheris klunzingeri | reverse complement strand
TGAACAACTGAATAGATAGAAAACAAGTCCGCACACATGCTCACATGCAGCTGTGAATATTTATGTGCCAGCAGATTTTATAGAGATACAATAGAGTTTTGTCTGGATTTTAACCAGCGACAGACACATGCAGCGATATGATGCTGCTGAACCAGTGAAACCAGTGAAACTGCTTGGTTAGCAGCAGCACACTGTGGAAACATCATTATTCTGAAACTGAAACTTGTGTTAAAATGAGCAATCATCCTTTTGTTAATACTCCATGTGAGCAGCTTCACACTTGCTGTCCTAAAGAGAAGGAGTCTGGGCGGATGTGTCGGCAGCACTAACAAAAAAAATACAAAAACAAACAAAAGAAACACATCACAGGATTATCCTGTGAAAGAAGCTGCACCAGGAACAACTCTGGCTGCCAGGAAGAGCTTCGCCATGAACGCTGCGTCGCTGATGTCTGAAATTATCGAGTTCTGTACAATAGCGAGTGACGGAGAGGGAGCTGTACCCAGCATGCTGTTTGGCGGTGTAACAGTTAAAAGGGTCCCCTTTAATAGAAACACACTACTAATAATAAATGTGTCCCGTAGATCTCAAGAGCCCGAACTAGACACTCCACCTCCTTCGGTCCTCAGCAACACACCCACCAAGTGTCAGCTGATTGGATGAGACAGACAGACAGACAGACAGACAGACAGACAGACAGACCTGGATGCACAATTGAACCCTTATGTCCACACACAGGCGGCCTGTCTCTCTCTCCTCATGTACTTCTGTGGGAACTGGAACACGTGCAGTGAAATCTGAGCCCTGAACTGTTTCTGCCCCGACATCACGAGGACCACCTTACTGCCCTAACTGCCCCTCAAGCACCACCACACCCCAGCCCACCCGCCCGTATCAGGGCTCCAGACGTGGGCCTTTATTGACTGGTTTGGGATCGTCCTCCTCAGGATAGCCTACTTATCCTTGCAGCTCTGCCTCCATCACAAGAAGATAATCTCCTGTGATTACCTTCTATTTCTCATCTGCTCGCTCTATCTCTTTTCCTCCCTCTCTCTGTTTTGTCGATTTCCACTCCACTCCGCTCTGTTGTTGCATGACCTACCCCCCCCCCCACGCACACGCACACACACACACACACACACACACACACACACACACACACACACACACACACACACACACACACCCCTATCCATCCTCTTGCTTTCTTTCTCTCATTCTCTCTTCAGCTCTTTTTTTCGGTTTGGGGCTCGAGGCGGTGAATAGAGAAGGCCTCATCTCCAGCACCGTCTCACTGTGAGTTCTTTTGTACAGGCACTCCTCGGCCAGCTGCCTATTCACACAGCCCTGCCAATTAGGACCCCATTCAGAGAGCATGAGAGAGGACATGAGATGAGATCAGTTTCCCCCCCTGCCACCTCCACTGTGCCCCCCCTTACTGTAGATATGGTCTGATTTTAAAGCCTCTTCTCTCTTGACTCACCTCCTCTGTCCTCTTTTTATCTCCCATCGTCAGCATTTTCTTACTAGTGCTTCATTGCTGGCAGGGCTTGATTGAAAAATGGTTTCTGGCGCCTGATACTGAAGGCAGCACGTTTGAACTGGAGTGCTGGATTGAGTTTTTTGTGCCAATATTAAGGTCTGACCATCTTCATGCCAAATCAAGGATTCACTGTTTCACTGAGCTCAGAAACAGAGTTTAGGTCATGATTTGAGATTAAATCACTGAAACCCAGATTTAGATTTATATCAACACCAGAGCAGAGGTAGCCCACTATATCAGACTACACAATATGTTGGTCTGTTACGATGGTCACAGTGTCAGAACAGGCAATAACAGAATCATACATCTCTTCTGTGACATCACAGACCAAATGTTCATCTTTCATGATGTGCGTGATGTGATCAGGGAGGAGGAGCTAGAAACGGACAAGGAAACTAAAAATATTCTAACACGCTAGTCGTTCTGTGAGGACGTCGTGAGCGCCCCAGAAGCAGCATCGATCGTCGTGCCCACACCCTTTGTGGACCTGCAGTCAGTCTGATAGCGTGCGGTCTGACCCCGGCATTACAGGCAACTATTACCTTTTAGCTTTCAGCGGCTCTCTGTGCAAGTGTCTTAGATACTATGTAATCTGTTTGTAGGCGTTTTATTTAGTAAAATGTACCAGCACCATATAAACTGAAATAACAGAGGCCTTCTGAGGCAGGCTGGTGCTTTCTTTGTGCCCCTGCATCAGTGTACAGTACGGTTGGGCTAAAAGCAAAAGAAATACCTTTGTAATAATGTTATATATTGGGAAGAACAAAGGATAACAAAGCACACATGTTCTCCCAAACATTTTACTTTCTTAGACCACAGTGTGCTCTACATTTACACTTTTTAATGATCCTCTGTGTCGATTAAGTTGAGTAAAACATTAAACGTGTTACGTTAAATGGAAATATTCACATAATTAGGCATCTTGGTTTGGCTGTCAGATGACCTTTGGTGAGCGTG
>NC_092015.1:29627617-29697617 GCF_042242105.1 Pempheris klunzingeri | reverse complement strand
GTGGGACTCAACACCCACCCTGACAGAGCATGGACACCCAGCAGAAACCCCCTTGTCCGGCCGACTCCCTCTTTCTCCCCCATCTCACACACACACACACAAACATACAAACACACCGCGGGGACTAGGATTAACCCGAGAGAGGACCACAATAGGCGCACATGTGCCCCCCCCACCCCTGCCCCCCCTCAGCCAGCCTGGGCCCATTCAGGTCCTCTGTTACTCACCACCCTAACAGGGATTAGGCTTAATGAACTGGAAGGAGTTAACAATAAATGAATCAAGGCCTATAAGCAGCCTCCTAATTCCATTTTGTGTTCTGCCGCTTTTCTTTCCTCCCTTTCTGTTTGAACACAAGGTGTAATCCACTTGACTATCAAAGGTGCAAGGAGAGTATGAATTGAAACTAGCCCTGCCACACACACACACACACACACACACACACACACACACACACACACACACCGCCTGCCGCTGATGCAGCTTGCCGATACCATCTGCTCCCATCAATACTGACTCTAGAAAGCACACACGTTTTGGAGAAAAAAATAACGCAAATGTATTTTTATATTCTTCTCTAATTAAACCATTTCATAACCCATTCAAAGAAGCTACTGAAGAATGGAATAGCTAATTAAATGCATTATTATTGAATGCAGCGTACTGTACAGTTAGTGTTGATGTAGCCTGCAGGGGAAATGTAATATGTTTGTTGTTTCTGTTTGCAACAGCACATTTGGGCACATTTTTTAATTTCCTCTGTAATTATGCCATTCCCTGGCTTTGTCAAGAAACGTTCTGACATCTCAGTATGAAATCAACTTGTTATTTTGATGATTTACAACTCAATTAGGCTGGTCACAAGAAAAGATAGAAAAGAGACAAAAAAAAAAACACGCTTGATGAGCTTTTTTCTATCTCGTCTGAGAGATTCTGTCTGTCTCTGTGTGTTTTTAACTTGTTTTGCTGACTGGTTTGTTTGTGTGTGTGTGTGTGTGTGTGTGTGTGTGCACGCATGTGTGTGTGCAGCTGCATGTGCATCAGTTCAGTGAGCTCCTTGCCTGCATCAGCGTGTCATTCAGTGTTTGTATTGACTCTGTTCTCTAAGGAAAAACCTGCACATTCCTCTTCCCTGCCCATGTTTTTTAATTGGAATGGCTGTAGTGGCTCACACACACACACACACACACACACACACTTCTTGGTGAAAGTGTGTGTGTGTTTGTGAGTGAGGGGGTTTCTTTTTTTACATTTTACTGTCAGTTGACAACCATTTAAATTGGTTAATTATACAATAAAACATTAAATTGGATGTTTTTAATAAATTAGAGGAGAATATAGATACAAGAGAGGATGGAAGGAAGAAAAAGAGGAATGAATGATTAAAACTCATATAAAACAGCCATTATGCTCGTTTCTTCCATTCCCCACATGTATGGTTTAACATACCATACAGTTTTGAATAAAAATGCATTCATGGCAGCGATGACAGACAGTAAATCAGCTCCGTTTGTGTTTTCAGTAATTGTGCCGTTACTGAGAGCGTGAGAGTGTTTTCATGTCAAACAAAGAAATATTGATGATAAGACTAATATCTATTTAAGTTTTTAATAAAAAAATTTCCCTCAACCACTTCTTAAAATTAAAAACTGATGAAAACCATGTGAAATGGTTGAAATCCTTTGAAAAATATAGTGACCTTGAGTTATGATGACAAAGCAGGTGTGGCTCCTTTTCTCTGAACATACAACAATAGTATGTTGTTCAAGTGACAGAATAAATACGTACAGAATAATAATAATAATAATAATAATAATAATAATGAATGACTTAAAAAAAAAGTAGAAACTGATACGTTTGTATGTGAGATATGAACATTAAATATAGTGACATGAGGATAATATTCGTTCTAATGATACCAGCAGCCGTAGGTGATGTACCTGCTTTATATACTGTAAATATACAGTGTCTGTAAAATGTTTAGAAATGTGTAAAATTATCATGATTGCCTGTGACCATGACCGTTTCACATCTGACTGATAGTCCAGAAAGTTTATTTTCTTCTTCTACCAGGAACTTTAGAATGATATTATATTAGAATTACTTCAGGAGTGTAATGTGTGTTACAGCCATCACAGAGCCATAAACACACACACACCTTCAGTTCACTACGTTCTTACCTGAAGTCTTTTCGTTTCCAAGATTCAAAAGTCATTCAGGCTCTTAAAAACCAAAAGGAAATGTTTTATTTCTTAAATAATACAATGGTGTAGAATACAATTAGAAACCTTTTTTTTTTTTTGCGGTAGAATAATTACAGATTATTGTCATGAAAACAATCATTTGTTTGGACCACATGCAATATTTAGTGGAGATATCATGTCAGTCTCATGCAGTTCTGTGTGTAGCTCAGGGGTAGTCAGACATATACTATGTCTCTACGTACCTCCTTAAAACTGAAAGCATCCTGCTGACAACAGGCCATCCTCTCTTCTGTGTGTATAACTGGTGTATTTTGCAGGTTAGGCCTTACCTTGAACTGGGTGCTACAACCTGATCCCTCAGTGTTCAGTGTTCAGCACTGCCAACATGGAGATTTGAGGATCATGTGTTGTAGCTGTGTTCATCAGTCTGAGGAGCCTTGGCCTTTGATTTCATTCTCTTTCACAAGAAAGTTTGCCAATTAAAGAGAGGAAAATAATGATCCTGTCTCACTTCTGCAAGGTCAACCATCAGTATTAGCTCTCCATGTACACTGGTGATACATCTACTACCAGGATTCTTGACCGCGGGGGGGCTAATATCGATCACATGCCGTACTGGAATGATGGAAATGATGGCTGTTACCAGGCAGATTAGGTATGAATATCCACAGTCAATCAGTCTTTTCTAAAACTGCAAGACCAGATATCTTTTGTCTTTTAACTTTGCACTGGTGATAGTTTGTGTGTTCTGTATGACTGCTCAGGTGTACATGCAGGTAAGTCACAAAGCCTTTCCAAGTCACGCAGATACGTCTTCGTTCTTCGTCTTAATTATTGCAAATTTCTACACAACACGTGTATTTGAGTCTTTAACTCACTTTGAATATGCTTGCTGAGCCCCAGTGACCACACCCACAAGGCTGTTCCTGTGGGAAGGTGGCAGGGAGGGAGGGAGGGAGGGAGGGAGGGGGGAGACGGGAATATCTCCGAAGATTAGCAGGGCACAGATTTTACATTCAAGAGAAAAAGAAAAGAAAAACTACCAGATCAAAATCAACGTTGTGTGTTGACTCAGTATTCCTCCAGAAAGGCTGTCTCTCCTCTGACACCAGTAGGACGGATCATGGTCTGACTCAGGACCAGGGTATGCGGAGCGGAGGTGAGCGGACTCGGACGACAAACTGCCAACGTTATGCAGTATGGTGGCACAATGGTGAGGATCATCATGGTGAGACCCCCCAGGTGTGTGTGAGAGAGGGAGGGACGGAGAGAGGGGAAGAGGAGGTGGACTGTAACGTGCAGTGTTACTGTAAGTCATTAATAAACCGACACTTAAACAGCTGAATTGTTTCTTTGAGTTCCCTCTCTCTCTGATCCGTCCACTAACTGATCAATAAATGAATCAATAAAATACTACCCTGCTTGGGCATGTTTCAAACTCATACTATGACTGGGTTTGGAGTGAAAGTGGGGCTGTAGATAAGGTGATGCTTCAACTTTTTGAAAAACAAGTCATTCTGTCAGTTTTTTGCATCTGGCTTTGCTCAGCTGTTGGTACAGGCTGTAGAACGGCTTCACGGCTCCCTCACCACCAAAGTTACACTGAACTGCAGTCAACATGGCGAATGTGTGACTGCATTTGGCTTTTTGCAGGAACAAACTTCCCTTCTTCTCCACACACACACACACACACACACACACACACACGTATGGACACCCCAGGAGGTCAGCCTTCAATGACTTTTGATGTATTTTTATCTCCAGGAGGTGCAGAATACACCCTGGGCTTACCGAGGCAGTGGAGGGTTCACCTGGTAAGTGCCTGCAATTCCAGAGGCAATCACATCTAAACTAACATGTGCGTCCAGGTCAGTGGCAGGTAGAGGCCAAGCCGGGTTCCTCTCTTGTCTTGCACCTTCCTGACACTTGGAGCGACGCCAACCCCCAACCCAAAACTGCCAACAGCCCCCCCCACCACCAGGAGGACATCCATAATGACTCTGTACTGACCCTCTGACCGCCTCCCTCCACTCAGACCTTTCCTCCCTCTCTGCTCACTGTGTCTGTGCAGATTCAGACACACTCACAGTCCTGCACTCCGTCCACGACGCCGCTGAAGGTTTGTGTTCGGCCAGTCAGCTGGTCTGGTCCACCGCTTTGATCTACACTGAAATATCTAGACAACATTGCTATAAACGTACTAATTAGATCACTGTTGTTAAATTGGACCCTTCCATCTAGCGCCATGGCTCGGTTGGTTACCAACGTATGAAGGAAAACGACATTTATAATCCTGCCAACAAGCAGGATGTTGATAGATAGCTGTCTGTGGGCACAACACCAGATGGAAATGAACTAAATCAGTCTATAATCTGTCTGCTTGCACCATCCTAACACACCAGAGATATTTGCCACACGTCTCGTAGCACTTTCATGCTCAAGATACGACGGACCCTTTCGACACAGACCATCCTCGGGCCAACACTTGCTTCCATCAAACAGTGACCACTTTCACATCTTCAAATCCACCTTAAAGTTTACTGAATTTACTGCATGTCAGGTGGCAGAAGGTGTTGGTTGGGTCAATGACACACCAAAGGATCCTTTCTAGAGTTTGCATTGGAAATTATGTCTAATTTCTACACAAAATTTGACTAAAGGAGTAATACGTGGCACATTGTGATGAAAAAAACTGACATTGATTGGTTCAGCCAAACAACCATACGTATATCCTGTTGGCAACACAAATTCACCTCTGAAAGCCTGAGCTGAAAACCTCTTTATCCCACAGAGAAAAACATCTGTGATGGCTTCCTCAACTTGAAGTGTGTTTCCCAACAATCCAAACCCAATCCCAAATCAGAGCCTGTGGACAGACAACGTAGTCGCTCCTAGAACCTGATGAGGCCTGTCATTTCCCTCTGAGCCCTGATGAGGACTCATCCACGGAGACGCTACATTAGAATATGAAAGAGGAAATAAGGGGTCAAAAGTTCCCTGCATGGAAGTTTTCTTGATTGGGACATTTTGTGACTGTCATTTCCTCCCCAGCTCCCCCCTCCCTGTTGACGATTTGTGTCTCGTGATTGTTTGCCAGTGTCCAAAACGATCCCAGCAGCCGTTCTGCCGCTGTCTCGGCGGATGGGAAGCGGCCAAATCAATCCTGAACTGTCAGAGGCGACGCGGTGCAGGTGTGTGAAGGTGGGAGGACGGGGAATTTACATTTATATATGAATGTAGATGCCTGCAGCGGCGCTCACATCGACATGTTAAGACGTTGACACGCTAATCACAGGGCTAGGGGATGCCACCTGTCCAGTGAGGTGACGGGAAGAGGCGGCCGGCACAGATACACACACACACACACACACAGGGTAACATGTACGTCCTGCTCCTACAGATAACTACCTCCACTAGCCGTCACTCCTCTGACAACACACAATATTATGCAAATAGGTGTCTGTGTGACAGTGTGGTGCTGCTGTCGGTGCTGCCCACATGGCCCCGCTGACTGCAGATCAGCTTACTTACATTACGTATGCATCTCTGTCCTCAGCCTGTCTGCCCCTCTTTCCCAACATCTGGCACCCCCACTGCAGATTTGTCTGCCCCACTATATTTCACTGTCCGAATAGTCTCTTTATGTGTCCCCCTCAGAACATCTCACCAGACTACAGTCACTGTTTTAATGTCTTATTATCGATGCCTCAAAGCTAGAGTCAAGTTAAAACAAGGCATCTTTTCTGCTACTTAGCTCTTATTTGTTCAGCGGTGTGACCTTTGACCTACTGGGCTGCCTCTCCTGGTCCCTCCTTCCAGTATGGCTGGAGCCCCCATGTGAAGCCCCTCAGTGAAACCAAACCATCAGCCCAGACTGATAAGAATCAACCCCAGTCTGATCTTTGTACCTTTGACCCTTTGGATGACCCTCACATGTACACAGCCAGTCAAAACAATCACAGCTGGAGCAAAGTTTCAGTAAAACCAAGAGAAGGGAGCCAGGAAAGGGCGTTGATGGCAGAAAGAGTCTACATTTCTAATGCAATAGTCATTATGTCTGTGTTTAATCTTCACCCGAGATACGATGACTGAATGGATCCAAATTTGAGTACTTTCTCACATATTAAACATGTACATATGCTTTACACCACCTCCTGAACCTGACATGATGGGGATGACATGTCAGATCTAATTCATCACATCATGCTTTTTGTTTCAGAGGTACATGTTCTCATTTGTGAAACAGAGCTGAAAGATCCAAATAAAACGCTCGGACAACTCGCGAGACACGTAGACAGATAGACGGACAGACAGACAGACAGACAGACAGACGGACAGTCAGACAGACAGACGGGCAGACAGACGGACAGACAGAACATGTCAACTATACCAAATTAGCTTTTCTTCCCCAGTTTAAAACACCAGGATCTCCTCCACGAGTTTTTCTTCCAGCTACGATGCTCCGGTTGCTCCGATACAGAATATCCACAGAGTAAAGACGTTGGCACAAGGGAGAGTGCTCGCTCATGTTGTGGCGGAATCAGCACGAGTTTCTTCTTTCTCCCTGTAATGTTATTTCTGTGTTGGAGCTCTCCGGTCTTTGGCACTGTGGCCCACGGTTGAACCTCACACTGTCCAGACAAGGTGATAGGCTGCAGTGATTACATCTGCCCCTATAGCAGAGCACAGAGAATGGCCCTTTTCCTCATTTCTATTATCAAATTTGACCTTCCTCATCCTCCCTGGCCTTCCGAAAAGAGCGTTTAAGGCACACTTATTAAACATAATCTAGTGAAGTTATTAAAACAAGCCAGCTTACTGAGAGACCTGCCACAATTCAATTACCTGTGTAGCTGGAGGGAGAAGCGGCCAGAGAGGGTGACGAGTCTTTTGCTTTTATAGAGCAGGAGGAACAGTGTAGTTAGTGTGGCTTCAATTAACACAATGGAGCTGCAGCGGTAATGAGCTAGCCTGCAATTGGCTGAGAGGAAAGTTGGAGGTTGCTGGCTGTCTGCTGTCGGCGCTGAGGGCAGTGTCGGGGCCACGGTGAGCTCATACTTCCTTGTCACTCACTTCCTAGTTAGTTCCTGGATTGTGGCTTTTCCATTAGAGCCGGAGTCAAAGATATGACACTGTCATTACAGTGCAGTGATGAAAAAAACGGCAAAGACAATTTATTTCATTTTTAAGAAGCTATCCTTGTTATAAATTACTGTCATTTGCTTATTTGACACTGTATTATCTATTATCTCACTTTATGCTATTTTTAGTGTCCCTTCTATCTGTCATCATTGCTGATCCTGTCGCAGTAGCTCTTCCCTCATCTCATCACGTTTGCCTTTTGGTCTCCGTGAACACTTCCTGTGTAGCTGCTTTATGGGCCGGCGCTTTACTTTCTTGTTAAGCTCAAAGTGCATCCTACAGAGTCTTGAAACTGTGTGCTGAAACAGTAGAGGGAGAGGATGTGATTTCAATGGTGAGGGCTCGAGGGTTCAACTCATTTTCAGAAGGAAAAGTCTTAAAGTGAGTCTAGAGAGATGTATTAAAAACAACAACTTTCCTGAGACAATATCTTCTGCAGACAAATAAAGAGTCCTTGGAGTGTGCTTTCAACGCACTTTGGAATAAAACCCTCATGGCAAATATTGCCAAAATGCAGCGGAGGAACAAACATTAAACAGACATTAAAGTTATTTGATGAACCTGGTAAACTTTTCTGTGTGTAACATTCAAGCATTAAGGATCATTTCATGCTCACTATACACATGAGAGCCTCATGGAGATTCTTCCTGATTATATTGTACTTGTCTCTCACTGAAGGCGCCATAATTTGCCCCGTGGTGGTCCACTGGCAGGGGTGGGACTGTAGGGTGAGATATTATGTATTTAAGAGAAGTACATCTTGGAATGTCCCTGCTCTCTTTATCCAAATGCAACCAAACTCAGACTCATCCTCTCAGCGGCCCCTGGGAGACGTCACGGCTGCTGCAGCCTCTCTCGCGGTGACAGTAATGAACCGTGTGTTTCGGTGGATAACGACAAACCTGCTACAGCCCTCCACAGCTGCATTGCGATGCGGCTGTTTGTTAACTGGCTGGTACTTGCCAATGTGTCCACATGCATGTGTCTGCATCTCTATCGACGTGTGCTGCTGCGTGTGAGCGTGTATCTGTTTACCTGTTTGTTCCAGAGCCTCCTGCAGCACGCCGGGATCGGCGGGTTATCAGTGTAATTGGATCACCTCCCTGTCATCTTGTCCCGGTGTTTGTTGATAGGCCCTGTTTTAATTTGGCCTTTGTCTCTAATCTGCGGTAGCTGGCCCTCACCGCAGTAATCCCTCAGATAAGTGGCAGACAGATTGGGTATCCGAGGAGCAGCAGCCATGTGCCCTGGCCCCGTTTGTAAGCCTCTGTAAATATGAAGGGGGGAGGCTATTTAATGGGGAAAGCAGAGTGAGATGAAAGAGAGAGAAATGGATGAGAGAATGTGTGTTATGGAGCTGGGCCTCTGTTAGAAAGCTTGGGGACTTCACTCTAAAGTCAAACCAAGGGCAGCAGAAGGTGTCAGCTAAGGTCAGAGGGGCTTCCAGCATTTTGTAGCTATTCCTCAGGATGTCACTCCCAGTGGGGATTACTGCTGAGACTCACTATCACACAGCCTACAGTCCTTGACTTGACAAAGACCATTTCAGCCTAATAGCCATTACATCCCACTCATCAAATCTCTCAAAAGGAGGCTGTGATTAGACTCGTCTAATAATTCTTCAAGTTTTCCACCCATAACGTTAGCGCCGTCTGTTTTTACACGCTCGCAGCACCACAACATATTTTCCAGTTTCTTTGTTATCTCTGCCTTTACTCTTTGAAAAAAAACTCCATTCACGATAATTCGTACCATCGGAGTCGATGAGCGTATGATTTTATGACCCTTCTGTTAGAAACATCGTCCTGTCAGACAACATCCAAACCAGAGCAAGACGTCACCCGGAGGGTCTGTTCCCCCGCACCCAGCGCTCACTACATCATCACCTCTCTGATTAATAAACACTTTAGATGAACTGCTCCGTAGTGAGACAGCTCTGACTCGGTCCTACACCTTGACCCACACTGTGTCCTGTCAGGAAGACGCTCATCATCATTTTCTGAATCATTAAAACATTTCAAATATTGTGTGATGCAATGCCAGCGAGAGACAAGAAATCTGCCAGCGCTGTACAGTTTGAGGGTAGAGGCACAAAAACAACTTATAAAATATCAGTTCAGCAAACCAGTAACAACTGTTAGTGTGTCCATGTCCTTTTCTTTCTGTCTCCTCTGTGTTTTTATGTTTGCTCTCCAGTCACTACAGTCAGCTTGGTCTTTTGGGGTGACAAACGTTTTGATATTTTAATATTAAACAGGTAGCTGCGGTTCCTCGGCTCAGCGTGGCCTCCACAGCCCTGTGCGAGTCCTGAGGGTGACACGGTGAAGAGAGCGACATCATCACCAGGGATCGAAGACAGCCAATGACAGCAGTTCCTCCTGAGCGCTGCAGAGCTGCTCCGCCGACTCTCCCCCCGGCTGATGTCATGGGATTCTGGCTGACCGCTGCAGCATCTGATGCTTATCGGGGTGTTAGCGTGCGGAGAGGATATGGAGAGGCCGAAGCCACGAGGTGAAAGTTTAGTCCCGACACCCCAGCAACCGTCTGATGCTCCTCCTCAGGAAAAAAAAGATAGTAAAGAATCCCAGGATCGTTTGGAGAGGAGCCTAATTGAATTAGGGCAGAATGAGAACACGGAGGAAGATTTCACATGCTTCGTAAATGCCTGGAGATCCGTTACTTAGTCTTGGCAGGATTTCGGGCTCTTTTAAGCTGACACTAAAACCATTGAGTACACTGAGAAATGACAGCCATTCTCTTTCTCCACCAGGGAGTCCAGGTTCATCTCTCTGCCACGCAAACTACACGTACAGCTCTGTACGCGTACAGCTGTCTACGCGTACAGCTCTGTACACGTACAGCTCTCTACACGTACAGCTCTGTACACGTTCAGCTCTCTACACGTTCAGCTCTCTACGCGTACAGCTCTCTACGCGTACAGCTCTCTACACGTACAGCTCTCTACACTACAGCTCTCTACACGTACAGCTCTCTACACGTACAGCTCTGTACGCGTACAGCTCTCTACACGTTCAGCTCTCTACACGTACAGCTCTCTACACGTACAGCTCTCTACACGTACAGCTCTCTACACGTACAGCTCTCTACACGTACAGCTCTCTACACGTACAGCTCTCTACACGTACAGCTGTCTACACGTACAGCTCTCTACACTACAGCTCTGTACGCGTACAGCTCTCTACACGTACAGCTCTCTACACGTACAGCTCTCTACACGTACAGCTCTCTACACGTACAGCTCTCTACACGTACAGCTCTCTACACGTACAGCTCTCTACACGTACAGCTCTCTACACGTACAGCTGTCTACACGTACAGCTCTCTACACTACAGCTCTCTACACGTACAGCTGTCTACACGTACAGCTCTCTACACGTACAGCTCTCTACACGTACAGCTGTCTACACGTACAGCTCTCTACACGTACAGCTCTCTACACTACAGCTCTCTACACGTACAGCTCTCTACACGTACAGCTGTCTACACGTACAGCTCTCTACGCGTACAGCTCTCTACACGTACAGCTCTCTACACGTACAGCTGTCTACACGTACAGCTGTCTACGCGTACAGCTCTCTACGCGTACAGCTCTCTACACGTACAGCTCTCTACACGTACAGCTGTCTACACGTACAGCTGTCTACACGTACAGCTGTCTACACGTACAGCTCTCTACACGTACAGCTGTCTACACGTACAGCTGTCTACACGTACAGCTCTCTACGCGTACAGCTCTCTACACGTACAGCTCTCTACACGTACAGCTGTCTACACGTACAGCTGTCTACACGTACAGCTGTCTACACGTACAGCTGTCTACACGTACAGCTCTCTACACGTACAGCTGTCTACACGTACAGCTCTCTACACGTACAGCTCTCTACACGTACAGCTGTCTACACGTACAGCTGTCTACACGTACAGCTGTCTACACGTACAGCTGTCTACACGTACAGCTCTCTACGCGTACAGCTCTCTACACGTACAGCTCTCTACACGTACAGCTGTCTACACGTACAGCTGTCTACACGTACAGCTGTCTACACGTACAGCTCTCTACACGTACAGCTCTCTACACGTACAGCTGTCTACACGTACAGCTGTCTACACGTACAGCTGTCTACACGTACAGCTCTCTACACGTACAGCTCTCTACACGTACAGCTGTCTACACGTACAGCTCTCTACACTACAGCTGTCTACACGTACAGCTCTCTACACGTACAGCTCTCTACACTACAGGAGAATAAAACCAGTAGCTTTATGTAGTGTTGTTTTTCATGTGTCCAAATCTTCAGTCCACTTATACTCTGTAATGCATGTTTAACTGTATGTCTGCTTATGATTTAACCTGAATGTAAGTGAATCTTACATACATTTCTACATAATGTGTAAACTTTTATTTTATATACACACATATATACATACATGTATACATATATATGTATGTGTATGTGTGTGTTTCTTTTATTTCTTTTTCTTTTCACCCTTTGTGATGAAAGCCGTTGGTGTGATGAGGTGATACCTGTCTCCATCCTAATACAAGAGAAGCTAATGGAATTTTGTTAGAATTGCTCACAACCTTGGAAGAAAGAAATCAAAATTCAAATTCAAGGAAGGTGATAAAAACAGTACATGCTGTTGGCAGAAACTAGTTCTATGAAGGAGTGCAGTTCAGATGAACAGTTTTGTCAGTGGTGGTTCGAAACAGATTCTCTGGTCATGTTTTGTCATGTTTCCATGCTGTGGTCAACACAAATGAGATGACATTCACCTCCGTGGTAGAGGGCTGGAGACAGAAGACTTGAACCTGGATGAATAAAACAGCCCGTTTAAACAGGTCTTGTTGTTGCCGCTGACGTCGACGCAGCCCTCAGCTCGTTGTCCTCGTTGACTCTGTGCTGACTCCTCTGACAGGCAGCTTTGCCTTTGCTCTGCTCTTTGCGCTGCAGTCTGGTTCATGCCATCTCCGGGCCTCCTGCTGCACCGGTCCTGTTTGCCCTGTCCTCCCCAGCAGCGGGGCTCGCTGGCCTGTTTGTTTTAATCAGCACTATGTTTGCCAAAGAGCTTACCTCAGGAGATGGGAGTCCTTGTGTGTTCTACTGCGAAGCAGAGAAGACGAGGCCAGGTGGGGGCTGGAGAGCGAGGGCACAACTGTGTGCCTTAAATACATATTTCCTCCCTCATTTTCAAGTTTTTGGATCCCCTTTAGTTTGAGGTTAAAGGTGCATTGAAGATGTTTTTTCAGGGAGGGTTGATCAATAGCGGTGACTCAACAATTACTTGGCCAGGTGCTGAACTCTGAACTGTAGTTTGAAACAGACAATCCTCATCCAAGGCCTGCACAGCACACAGCTCAGTGAGGGAGGACAAGTGGACAACGGAGGACATAAAAGAGGTGAAAAACACTGGCCAAATGCACAATGACCAAAACAAACCAAACACACACCAGTGAGACTTTAGCTTGGTGATATACAGTGTACAAAAAATATATAATGGCTCAACTTAAAAAAGGTGTAGTAACAATTTGCATGGATCTTTTCAAGTTACCTCAACAAACCCATGACTGAGTAAATCCCATGGCACAAACTCAGGTAGTATAGAACTACTAACATGATTTGTTTAGTTCTCTACATGTTTTATTGAGTTGAACCAACTTCACTTTTAACTAAATGTTTTAGTTTTATTAAGCTTCATATAAGTTATTCTAAACCCTTTATTTTATTTATTTCTACTCATTTTTTAATGACTAAAGTCAGAATAAATGAAATCCCCGGTACAGGCCCTCGGTACAGGCCCTTGGTAGGGCAAAATGATCGTACAAATAGGATAATTATCGTACAAATAGGATAATTATCGTCCACCTGGCAGCACTGCGGCTCAGTGATGAGGCCCTGAGGCTCCGCCTACTTGAACACAGAATGAAATATAAAGCGACATTATCATGACAGAAAGTGTATTTTTCATCATTTACCAATGATAACATCGATTAATATAGTTTTGAATTGTATTTATTCAATGTCTCTGAATTGAATTTGAATTACTTCCTGTATTCGGGACGCCAGGAAACGATCGCTAGCATGTGACCTGAGGCCGCGCTCTGATTGGCTCTTTGAAATCGGAGCTCAGTGGAAGTTCTGCTCACTTAATTCTGTCTATTGTTAAATGAACTCAGGATTGTTTGTTCAAATTCAGTGTATTATTAAGCAGAGACAGATTTCTTTCTTTCAACTTGTTAAAACAACTTTTTAACTGAATTAATCAGTTCATTAATACGTTTATTCTTGTTCTTCTGGAGCTGTGTAACAAAAGCAATCTCCCCCTGGGGATTATTAAAGGAATTCTGATTCTGACACTCTCTTCACATTCTGAAGCTCTTGACTTCAAGTTGTACCTACTAAGCCCATGAATTATGTTTTAGAGGTGAGACTACAGACATGTCTATATCAGTACCCTCTGTGTCAAAGCCCCCTGACTGCTGTTGATAAAAGTACTTGGCAGATTGTTTTACGAGGTTCTCAAGCTACTTAGTATTGCACCTCCCTAAAGACTCACAGCAGGTAAAACAAAGGCCGACAAAGACGAAAGGCCTCAGTCTGCTTCACATTAACCAGATCAGACCACGTGTGAGGGCAAAAGTGGATCTCCTTGTTCCGTCCACACTTGAAACACCTGCCATTAAAACCAGCCTGCATCCTGCCGCCTCCCGGCTCTCTCTCTCTCTCTCTCTCTCCAGTGATTCTCTCTTCGGTGTGTCTTTGCTGTTCAGACATAATGAATCATGATAGCACTGCACATACTTTTAGGATAGTGTCTCCTCAAAGGGTTTATGGTGCCGCACTCGCTTATACAAACAGAAAATGATGGAAGTAGTTGAGTAAAGAAGCAACAGTGAGAGCTCGAGTTCATACGACTCCCTCTCGCACAGCTCTGCATACCAGTCGTGGCGTGAAGTGGGCGTGGTTGTGGGATTATCTTTTTTGGAAAGGTTTCAGAGGCTGTTAAATGATCTGAGGAGCTCTTTGTTTGAAGCACACTGAGGTCCCAAGTCTCACAAACATGCTCCTGACATAATGTTTGTATTTGTGTACGGTGGAGAGTTTTTGTGCACCATTGTAACGCTCCTCTCTTTGATCACTCTCATTACACATCCACTTTTGGCATTCACATGCTCTACATCTCTCCTCCCTCTCCTTATTTGTTCTCCATTTCTGCACCATTCGCCAGGCCTTATTTAGCACGTCCACTCTCAGCCAGACATACCATCTTTGACATCACACCCTTCTGTCAGGCCGCTTCTCAATGGCATCAGCTCAGCCCACTACCCTTCCAACAGCCTCTTTTGTCAGCAGCACAAAGTTGATCTATTTACCCACCATCCCACTGATCTTTTTCACAAACAACCCAAGCTAAAGGAAGGAGGGGATGCAGAGATGTCAGCCAGCCAGTCAAACAACCAGCCAGCCAGCTTGCCAGCCAAACACAGCTCCTTTCCTTCAGTCGGCTGTAAAGCCCATCTGCTGGAGGCAGCATTAGATGCAATATCCAATTCAATCCCTTCCCTCAACCTTCCAGAAAGCTTTTAGCCACATTTTAGCACACAAAAGCTGCTGCTCTGGCCTTTGTAGCTTGAGCTTCTATTTAAGAAGGTGAGGGTGAGGATGCAGGGAGAAGAAATCAATAAAGTTTCCTGGCTCTCAATCTTCTTGGCCTGCAGTGGAGGTGTTTTTAGGTTAGGAGGGGGAGGGAGGGGGGTGGAAGGAGGTGGGCTGTTTTTGTCATTCATAAGCTTTGCTGACAAATCCTTGACATCATTTGGCGGATTGTATCGATAACTTCTTCCCCGGACTGCAGAGGACAAATCGAAATCATTTGTCTGGCTTTGTTGGGGTGGTGGTGGTGGTGTGGGGGTTGGGGCGGTAGGGGTTGCCGTGGGCAGCGGAGTGAGGATGACGTCCAGGACAAAGCCAGTGCTGCCAGCCTCGGCCGTGACATTGGCAGCTGAAGACATTTGTACCTCAGAGAAGTTCAAAGGTCGCCGGGAGACGAGCAGGTTGTGCGTTCTTGGCGATTCTCAGTGCTGACGGAGGCCGGACAGCTGCCGCTCTGGAAAGATGCAGATCAGTATTCTTCCAAAAGACTTCCTGGTGGATCTGTCTCCGCTGTGATCACAACATCCAAAAATCAACAAAAACTGGAGGCAAATCAGAAAAAAATGACATCAATCGGTATGAGTCTTGTAACACTGACTGATATCCATTTTAATCCTAAAATGCACACAGATATGCACTCACACTCACACACCCCCAAAACACATTTATCTCTCATAAATATGCCCACTCACACAGATCTGTATTCATGTATTCTTAGTGGGGGCTGTTGCAGAGGGGAGAAAAGAACTCGCTTTTCCTGCCTGCTGTTTTGACAGTTGTGGGCTTGAGCGTCGAATGGCAAATCTCTTAATCTGCCCTTATTAATAAGAAAAACATGAGACTGTCTGATATTTTCACACACATTCCCATCTGCAGTGAAACGAATGGGAAAGGAAATAGCAAAATACTACAGAGGTATTAGCATTACGTAATTTAAAAAAAGGATTGTGACAATACACATGCTACTCCGGTGACACTGGGATCCACATTGGTGTGAGCTCTGGTGTTTGGCTTGGAAAATGGGCGTGTGGGCTTTCTGTATCGGGAACAGGAATGAGACAGTGCTAATCACAGTGTGTATCTGTGGCTGGGGGGCGGGGGCTCTATCTAGGGGTATGAAAGTGGCAGACTAACTTAATTAGTTTGATGTTTGAGCGCTGCAAAAGGTCAAAAATTTAGGTCTGAAAGGTCTGTCTGGACCTTCATCTCTTGATTTCTCCGTGCTTGTCTGTTGGTCATCAGCTCCTAATAAACACTGCAGCGTCGTCACAGCTTTGTAGGAAATCCAGGTCAGGCATCACAGCGCTGTGAGCGAGACACCATGGATGTCTGCTATGCTTTCTTCAAAGCCTGTGAAAATATACATAAATTCCACCCCTCCCATCGTTCCCATTAACGGCTCTTGTGCATGTTTGATGCCAAATTCAAGTGCTTAATTTTCTGCAATTTGTTTTTTTCTTCTTTTTTTTCCATTTGGAGGCGGAATGTGGTATTAATGCAGCTTAAAAGAGAGAGGAGAGTCAGGGTGGGGGCTGTTTGGGGAAGAAGGGAAGGTAGCAGAAGGAGGGAGGCAAAGCTTGTGGAATAAGATCTGGAACAAAGCCATAACCCGCAGGTCTTTGGGAAGCGTGTACCTGTTGGCAAAAGCCACTTCACAATAAGACACGCTACACCGTGCAAAGGCAACACTTTTAACTAAGGGAGATTATTTACCTTCAGTCACTACGGACTTCTGCTTCCACAATAGCAATGTTGTCGTCCAACTTGGTGCACTTTCTGAAACATAATGCATCCAACATCATCCTCTTTCCTCACCAGTGAGAAGGATCCACTGAGAAACACTGACTTCTATCATTTGAAATTCAACATTAATACTGAATATATTTTATTCCCATTTCTATTAAATATCCCATGAGAGAGAAAAATTCATGAGAGAGAAGTTCAAACCTTCCCTACTTTCACACCACGTAAAGTGGTTGTTGGATCATCTGTTTCGGAAAGCTTCGAACAGCTTTGCAGCTCTGCTTGATTTTACCGTAAGAAAAAGGTGTTGCAAATGGTTTTAGATGAAAAGACCTCTGCTTGAATCACACTGAGACCTTAAGTCCTACAAAAAAGTCCTTAAAAATGCTATTATAGTGTCGCTGCGCCAACGTGCTCCAGGTAGCAGGTAAGCACCAGCAAATGGGAAAAAGCAAATCATATATTTCAAATATAATCACATATTTAAGCTTAAAAACAAAAGGGGAATAACACACTGTCCTCCTGGAAGAGAGATGCTCCATCGCAGGTGGTTTGCAGGTGATGTCACGACAGCTGTCACCTAATTGGTTCACACTGAAAGGTCACAACAAACAAAGTCAACCTAATACAAGTTTTAGTGCAGTGGGGAGGCTAAAGAACCTGAGCAGTGAGACAACGATGTCAGGTTTGATGTCTTTGCTCTCTCCATTGGGAAATCACCAATCATGAAGTACCTCTGTCCCTGATCACGGGCGTCTTAGCACACATGGATGTAGTTGAGTTTGGCAAATGCACCTGTTGCAACAGTCCCAAAGATCAGACGTGTTTCATAGCTCACCACCAGCTCTGTGTGGTATTCCCACCAGATGGGAGACCTCCTTTACCGTCATACACCTGATGTCACGTGGTCCAGCTCACAGTTTGAGCTGGTCAGAGGAGAACAGTTTACCTTTTAACGTTTTTTGTGACATTAAGATACATGTGACAGTGAAAGTATTTTTGTGAAGGCGGACCTGGAGCTTTATCACTCTCTTGAACCGGAGACGTTTGTCTGACGGCTCTTGCTTTCGCCTCGTCAGACTTTAGCGTGGGACATTTGGCGCAGGATAATCGATTGATCTCCGAAATTAGTACAGCGAGTACAATCTTATGATAAGTGACTGCTCCACCACAAAGAATAATAATGTAGAGGGATTTTCCTCCCAGAACAGTGAGGGAGTTACAGTGTGAGTGGCAGGGACACTTTGTGCAAGGTCAGAGGTATTGGGAGTGGATAGGTAGAGCATCAGAGGGGGGACAGGCTGCTCCCCCTCCCCTCCCCCATCCCATTGTTGTGCCCCCTATCCTCTGGTGCATCCAACTTCAATTCCACTTCAATTTTTATCAACCTTCTGCTCGCCTCTCAAGGAGATAGGATTCAAACCCTGACACGAATTAGCCCCCCAGATTGACTTGATACTGCCACACCCAGGGGACACTCCACAAAAAAAAGCAGACCCACTTTTTTCTCTTCCTTTCCCCCCTTTCACTTCACCCTGTTTCCTATCTCTTGTGCTCTTGCCCTCTACATCATATGTCCTTCCATTTCTTATCCTCCCCTCCTCCTCCTCCTCCTTCTCCCTCACTTCTGTCTCCATCCCTCGCTCCGTCCATCCTCCACCTCATCTTGTTTTGCCTGTGTGCGCCTCCTTGTCAGTCAGCTGTCTAAGCGACATTCCACCTCCTCCTTCAGCGTGATGGACAGGCGCCGCCGGGTTCTGACGGAGTAATTTGCTTACAAAAACGGGCTCGCATCTAAAAAAAAAAAGGACAGACGTTGGTGAGGCCAAGTGATTGCATTAAGAACAGGACGGAGAGAGAGAGAGAGAGGGAGAGGGAGGGAGGGAGTGCTGTGGGATCGAGGCATTCGAGGCAGGGTATTCCATTTCTATTCATCACCATGGCTGATGGACAGTTTCCCTTTTCTTTTTTCCCTCCCTTGACATTTTTGAGGTAGAAGTCATCTGTAGAAGCCAGAGCCAGGTCAGAGGACACACTCCAGATACAAATACCACAGAAAGTCCTCACACACTATTCTACTCCAGCACTTACAGGACTGTCAGTGTGGAGCTGTTTTAGGACCGCTGGCCCAAGTTCACATTAAACCTCTAACCTTTGCAGTGTTGCCGTCTCTGTTGACCATTTGAGCCGCATGGCCTCTCTCTTTCTCTCCTCTAGTATCAGCTCCACTAGTGTTGTCTTTACTGACCGGTTTCTGACAGTCAAACACAAAACCATCCAGAGATGCAGGTGTAGAACCACTAAGCTTGTCTTTAAGGACAAACACAGTACCTGTTTAAATACTTAGACACAGTGTGCTGGTGTTCTTTGTTCACCTTCATGCAGCTTCTATGTGGTTGATTCTGGTTGTGTTTACGATGATATTTTAACGTTTTGTGGAACAAACAGTGCACTGAAGCACGGAACATCTTCTAATGATATTATTGTCCAGACCTGATGAGTTGTGACTTTTTTTAATGTAAACTTGAACATCTTTACATTTCAAGAGTCTGATTTTCACTACATTTAATTGCACCTCCAGTGAGCAGATCGAGCTCATTGAGTCACGTAGGTAGTCACAAGGCTCCAGTGTTGGGAATACTGATAACTGTCATTACTATGAAATATCTTCTACCCTATATTGTTTAATACGAGTGGTGGAAATTGTGGTGTGTTGCATGTATTCAGTAAAAAAACGGTGCGTTTAAAGGAAAATGGACGAACATTTGCAAACGACCGACTTTAGGCTGTGAAAGAGGAGATATTTTATATGATTATATCATTTTATACAATTCTAGGAGATTTTATAATAAAGAGTTTTTGGTACTGCTCATGAAGCAACAAAAAAAAAAACAACAACCAGTTTTGATGTTCATGTCTTCATCAGGGTTTTTGGAACATATATTGTTATATTCATATGCTTTATATAGTACATATATATATATATGTACTATATTTATTTTACTTTTTACTTTCAGACAGGCAGTTTTCACCCTGGTCAGTGCAGAGACCTCTGCTCAGAGAATCAAGTCAACAAATCAGACAACGGCAAAGGTTAGAAAAATGGAGAAACAAAAGAAATATCTTCATATTATTTGTTTTTTTTCTCTGAATCAAGTATCACTGCCGTCAACAAAGCCGTCGTTGCATCAGTGTTTTCTGCAAACTGTGTTTCTGCCCCAGCCGTCATGTTTTCCACCCCCAAAGTAGCTGAGAGGACAGCAATGTGTTCTCTGGGTAGTAATATAATATAATATATAATATGACGCCACCCCATCCAGGTTTACATGCAGCACTGACAAACCTCACAACAATGTATGGGCACAGCCATCCCATCCATGGTAACTCCACTATCCACACACACACACACACACACACTCACACACACACTCATGTGTGGCTGTCCGGCCTGCTGGTGATTCCTCACAGATAGTATTGATCTGAGACGCAGGCCTCATTCATTACAGGCTGACTAGCAGCAGATGAGCTGAGGCTTATTGCTGAGCAGGGCCTTTCTCTGTGTTGTCGGGAAAACCACAAGGGTAAATTGTAGAAGCTGCGCATAAGTAAATGTGGAGGCTGGTCGTACGTCTCACTCAGCAGAGTTACATAAGAGTCCTCCCTCAGTGAGGTATGAACGCCCTAAAATACTTATGTGATGATAAATAATGATGCAGCTGGTGGGATTGTGCAGACATGGAACATTTCAGAAAGAAGACGAAGCATAATGACTTGCTCATATTATAAATTAGTCTGCTGTGCTCTTTCTATAGCAGACGCGCTGACTTCAGGGCCCCTTGTCACATGACACCACGGTGACGACCGCTTTGTACTTCACTCTGGTACAGTTTGTATTTTTTCATAGACTAGCTTCATAAGCCCCTTATTATTTATTCTTTATCTATCTGTACTTATTTCCCTCCTTGTGCTGCTGCGACAAGCAATTAGATCAGCGTGACTATGACCGGAAACCTTTATCTAGAGTGTCTGAAAGTTTGAGCCACATTTCCTAGAAACTCCTGTTTGCATCCTGTTTCAGAAGCGTTCTTTAGTCGTGTTCGGCCCTCATGTAACATAACACAAAGGTTTTACCCTGATAACCCTGTAACTTTAAACTTGGAGCTGTGTCTGTTGTTGTTTCAGTATATTTTTACCCCCATTTTCCAAGTGGTTCTTGCTGTTTCTGGTCTGATTTTAAAATAAACCCATATATGGAGACCATGGGACCTCATGTTGGTTGTCTAAATGTTAATTATCTCACACACCGTGGATCAGTGTTGCTGCCCACTGGAGAGGAAAGCACTGGGGGCCAGACTCTTGTGGTGCAGCAGGACTCATTCTCATCCACTCACACAATCTTTACTAAAATGTCCACCCCTATCACATGAATAACAGTGTCTTTGTATTAGTACATCTGAAGCACGACCATCTAAACTCTGAATTCAGACTTTTCATCCTAATTTTGACACTAAATAATTCCCACGGCACAAATAATTTCTCATGTATATTCAAGTACAATCCCTGCGAAGGGGCTCAGGAAAAGAATGCAGTCTGGCTAATCGTATTTACGATTGCTGCGAACTTCTCTGAGAGCGAGCTGAGGCGTGATTCCAGCCATCTGTGATTGGAGCTGGTCGAAATCCTCGCAGAGGCTCTGACAGACAATCCCTTCCCTCTGTCCTGACCGGGCAGGCTCTGCCTCATACATGCAGCTGTATTTCCCCAGAGAGTCTGTCACATTCCTGCCTCCACAGCGCTACACGCTGCCATTTTCAACGGGGGCCCCAGGTCACAAAGAGAAGAGCTCCAATTGCCACTGTGAAACCTGGACGAGCTGTGATTTGGCCTTTCGGTGCCTCATTTTCTCCCCTTTTCCTTTTCTCTTAGTTGCTGGGCTGCAGGAAAAGAATGACTCCTGCTTAACGATAAAATAATGAATGTCATACTGAGGCAGGAGCGAGAGGGAGGGAGGAGATAGAGGGTTAGAGACAAGAGGAGGGAAGGGACGGGGAAAGGGGGGAAGTTGGGGAGGCGAGTATATTACAGAGCTGGCAAATGTGCCCTCGTGCCAGGGAGTCAATTTGAGTGAAGCCGTGCAATGTGACATCATTTACTCAGAAATCCCTAATTTGTCAGCATTAATATTTCAGCCCCAGCATTGCCTGTCACAGTGTGCCAGAGATGACTGATCAATCTATAAAACGGCCGCAGCTAATTTATTGAATATTTATGTGCAATGTCATGTGCAGGAGAGCAGCAGAATTTATTCCACCGTGCTCTGCTCTTATGCCGAGGAACTTTCTACAATCACATTTTAGCCTCGCAGAGAATGTGAGAAATGTGTCCTGCTGCTGTACAACATGGACAAAAATACATCCAGCTTTGTTTAGTCGAGTGAAGGGAGTCACTGGGGTTTCTAGCCAATTACAAGCAAACAGGTTTGAGCTGAGTTAGACAATGACACAGACTGATCGATGGAGAATTTTAGGCATGTTTCACCCAGTTCATCAAAAAAAAGATGACACATTTGTCCCGAGACTGAATGGCTCTGAACGCCTCTGAACGCCTCTGAACGCCTCTGAACGCTGGTATTTCCAGAATTCGTCATGAAAAGAGAGGAAAGCACATAAAAACAACTGGAAAATCAGAAAATCTATTCTCTCATCAAAGCTCATTTCTGACCTTGTAAACAGTCACAAACTAAAACCTTGAATTAATAAATGGTGTTTGTAGCATACAACAGTGTTCAGTCCAGCTGTCCTTCCCACACGGCCTTTTAGAAAAGGAAAAACAAAAGCTAAAAAAATCACAACATTTTATTTTTCAATTAATTAAACGTCACTACATTACGGTTGGATTGTTGATTCAAAGACGTCTTTACAGGTTTGTAGTTGTGTCAAATGACTGTTTAGATACATAAACTATGAACTTCAGTACCATCATTCCAACATGTCACATTTAAAAGTGTCCCATATGTAATATAATGTAATGTAATGTAATATAATGTAATGTAATATAATGTAATATAATGTAATGTAATATAACGTAATGTAACATAATATAATGTAATGTAATGTAATGTAATATAATGTAATGTAATGTAATGTAATGTAACGTAATATAATGTAATGTAATATAATGTAATATAATGTAATGTAATGTAATGTAATATAATGTAATATAATGTAATGTAATGTAATGTAATATAATGTAATATAATGTAATGTAATATAATGTAATGTAATATAATGTAATATAATGTAATGTAATGTAATGTAATATAATGTAATGTAATATAATGTAATGTAATGTAACGTAATGTAATTTAATGTAATGTATGTACATGTAAGATCAAGAAAATTAACACTTATTATTTTTTTTGTTAAATAGTTTTCCCCCGTTAGCACACAGCTGTGACCATCTACAGCGATGGAGACTATGTGGGTGTGAAAGATACCTTTACAAGATTTGGATTTGGAGCCAACGGTGATTTCTAATAGTCTCAAACCCTTTTATGATGAAACACTTTGGATGTTGTGTTGTCCAGGTTCAATCTGAGTCTGATCTTTCTCTGGATGCACATGTTTCCTCATTAATTTAATAAATGTTGAAGTGGACTGTTCACGGGCTCAGACAGAGAACAACCTCACAACATGCAGCTCAAAATGATGAATCTGAGTGCCGAAACAGAAGTAGCAGCTATTCTTCTCCCATAAATGTGAATCCCCTTAATGCCCCCTCCTAATCTGTGTGTGTGACTGTGTTTGCAGCTGCCAACACAGGACTCCATGTGTCATTGTCTGACTCCATACATTTCCCCCAGAATTAGGACTTCTATGAGGATAGATTTTTAACATAAGCCACATTGTATGCAATTATTTACTGCCTGGAAAAAAATGGAAAAATCTCTCCATTTTCTGCTTTTGTTGGCAGCTGCACTGCACATTTACACAATAGGTATTTAGCACAGACAGCATAATTATGACAGCACATCAGGGCTGAAAGTGCTGGGACAGCGCCAAGGCGAAAGCCGCTCAAGCCCTCATCCTTCAATGCCGCCCATGAAGATCATTATGAATGAAAATTAGTGCTGGTGGGACGCGGCGGCGGCGGCATGTGAGCAAAACACCATGGCGGCGTGTTGGGAGCAGAGCATCCCTGTGCTCCAGGACATCCCCGCCTTCACAAATACTGCTCCAGGAGAGAGGAGTAGAGCACCAGTGTCTCTGAATTATACCTGACCTGAATTATACTCAGTGATAATAACCAGGATGATGACATGTTGCAGTTTTTCAAAACACAAAACTTGCTAAACTTTCACTGTGATCATATTTGGTTTGGCAGCGAGGTTCAGTTTGGGAGACTCTGTGGCTGAATGTCACACAAGACCAGGTGATCTTTTTCTACATTTTGGCCCAAACCTCGGTCTCTCCCCAGCCACAGGCACACTAAACACCAGCCCCTGTTCAGAGGGGAGCGGCTGTTTGAACCCCACAGGATTCACTCAGTGAGTGGTGAGTGTGAATGTGGTTGGTTCTGTTCAGTCCACTTTCTAACTCATTCGGCTCATTCGGCCGTCGTCCAGCACAAATCCTGCCCTCAAAGTTTGCAGAACAAGATCAAGATTGTTCCTTCAGAACACATGTAGTGGTGTGTAAAAGTGATATTTAGGGGGGTGGGTTTGGAAGGTTAGATCACTGACGAAGGAGGACCAGTAATATTTAACACTGAAGACACTGAATGTTTTACTGTATCTGTCAAACTCAGTAAATTATGGTCAGAACTGTGTTGCCTCAGCGGGGTCAGAAACCTCTGCTGAGCTTCAGCTGTGGCTTCATGACTTCACTACTCAACACTGACTTACACACACTTTCTTATCTTTATCTTTATTTATTCTCTCCATAACTGCTGCTTGTGACAGACCCAAATCCCCACTGTTGGTGAGCACAGAGAGCATTTACAGAGGTCACCTGTGACTGTCCGTCCGACCGACTGTCACCTCTTTGCATAAGGGCTCATTATGGATTTGAAGAACTACTTAATGTAACATGAGCGCGGCCACGTCTGAAGGTAGAAGAGTTGAGTGAAAGTCCTCAATCAAAGGTGTGAAACAGCCTCCTCCTGCACCGTATCTCCTCCCTCATCAGCCATCTTTCGCTCGTCTTTGCAGTCGAACTGTACGAATGTGGATATCGTGGCACACTGGTTGAAAGCTGTGGTGCAGTTGTGTGAAGGAGAAGCACAGCTGCAAACACCCTCCCATCATGTTGCATCTTTCTGAAGCATCCAAAACAGAAAAAGGTCTGAACAGTTTCTCTCCTGAATCCTGGCGGAGAAAGAATCAGTTCCCAGATTAAACAAACTGCTGAAATCCTTCATCACTAAATCTGCATCACTAAGAGTTCGGGGCTGATTTCTTGCTCTGAGAAGCTTGTTAAACAAAGACCAAGGTCTTTTCCCAGGGTGCACTTGGTGAGCCAGTGGGTCAGCGGGTGACCAGTCCTTCCAGTTTACAATCCAGAGAGCAAATCTCTTTTTTTGCACCACAGTTAGCATTAGCCCCTGCAGTCCCTTCATTATATCAGCACTAATTACAAATTCTCAAACCAGTGCCAGACATTACAATAAGACAGTGCAGTGAGCATATGGCATAATATCCTATTAATGAACACTCTAAATTCAAACTCAGGTCAGCGCTATCACGCCGGAGAATGTGTCACTGATCCGATGGAAGCGGGAGGAGGGGGCCACGAGGGGGTGGAAAGGGAGGGAGGGGAGGAGGAAGTGACCTTCTTCTAAAATGCACAGACTAATTTGGAGGGGGAAGGCAGCCCCCGGGGCCGTCTCATTGTTTTACTTGTTTAATTCTTCGCCAGCAATTATTGATATAATATTTTGATGGCAGAGCCGAGGAAGGAGAAGTCATTAAAAGAGACCAAAGGAGGGAGGAGTCTTTTTTTTCTCTTCATTTTGCTTTTCCTCTCGCTGGTCCTCTTCATCTCCCCTTTTTTTTTTTTTTTTTTACAGTCCTCTTTTCCTGCATTTTTCCCGCCTGCCACTCTCCGTCTCTCTCCGGGGGAAAGTCAGGCTATTTGCATTCGCTGTCACAACAGTGTGAGAAACAAGTTGTGGCCGTCTCGCCGGCTCAGTCCTCAGCACGCTTGGCGTTTTAATGGGGACTGTCAACTACAAGAGAGATGGATACCCCCCACCCCACTCCCCCTTCTTCCCCTAAACCTCGTTCTTTTGGAAAAGGGGGATGCAAATAGACACATTTAGCATGATTGGGTCTGCGAGTGATAGATGCTCCCTGTGGCGTGTTTCGTTTGGATCTAGTTTTCAGAGTTAATCTGCTGAGATGACCCCTGTCTGAAGTGACGGGGGGGCGAATGCAGAGAGAAAGAGGATGACAAAGGTAGCAAAAGGTAGAGGAGGAAGACACTTCACCTTTATCTGAAATGGAGCTGTGATCAGTCCCTTCCTTGTCGAGGGCTGAAAGGCCATCAGCAGTCACAGTGACTGCCTCGCTCCAGCTGTGCATACGGACCAGACAAACTGTACCGGCCTCTTTATGGACGTGAAGTCACAACAACTCAGTCTTACCACAGCCCTGACGGAGAGCTTCGGGGGCTCATCAGATTACACAGGGGCCCTTCTCTCTACCTCTCCCCAGGGATGGCTCGCTCTCAGCGGGCCTCAGAGCTGGACCCCTGCCCCTGGCCCCTGCCGGGCGCTGTGGAGCTGTGTTTGTTTAAAGACCAGACTTAATCCTCCGAAGCAGCTGTCTCAGATCAGGTCGCAGATCAGCGCTAAGGGAGGCGGGGGGAGGCACAGAGGGCTGCAGGTGCAGACTGTGGAGCAGATGTAGAGATCGCTGAAAGTATGGAGATGCTCAAAGTGAAAAAGTCAGGTGTGGAGGATCCACAGTTGGCTGAGAGGATCCTGTAGGAACAGAGAGAGAACATGGTTTAATATAACAGAACATTCAGTGATGGACAAATTAATACCTAAAGTACTGATATCATAAATATTAAGTCTTGTCTGACTTGAATCCATGGAATCAATAGGACTGACACAAAAAGTGGTCTAAATTGTTCAGTGACAATGAAAATGCATTAAAGAGAGACACATTTCTCTCCCATACACACTACATCAGCTGCTTTTATTATTAATATTAATAATAATCCTTTATTGATCCCCATGGGGGGACAGCTAATATACAGGTATACAACATTAAACATACAAAATTAAAAGCGCAATAGAAAAAAAAAAAAGGAAGACACGTTAAAAAGAAAGTGTCCGTTCATGACAGTGACAGTGTGATAAGTGAACAGTACAATGTGAACAGCATGATGTAGTGCAGCATGACAATAAGGAATGGTATAATATGTGCTAGATAAAAAAGTACAGTGGGATAATAATCAAAAGCATCAATATTCTACATTCAGTCATAACTAAAATGTGTGGTATTCTTCAAAGTCCACAGAGGAAAAACGTCATGAATTTGTTTGGAGATCCTGAAGACTAATTACTCTGTTGACTACAGTAGCAGTAAAGATGGGATATATATAGTAGAGAGTTTATTTGGTTACGTCCAGGGTCAAGAATGAAACTTGTCACTCAGCTGCTTAATGTTGAGATCACCCAAAGCATGCTGGGACGTGTAGTGCCAAAACTCAAAACACATTCAGCCAAAAGAAAAGAAAGAGAAACCAACGAAAAGTAAAAGAAACTTGTTAATTTAATTTAATCAATTAAAAAACAACAAGACAGAACTTTTCTGTGTTGCTGATATTCCTCAGCGGTGAATTCATCTGTTCATCCATATTAAGATATTTGCCGCTTGTTGGACGTCCTGGCTAATATCCACATACCAATACTCTCCTAGAGCATGTACAGTACAACTCACATGCCAGATGGTGGCATTTTTGAGTAGCTAAAGGTAATTAAGGGCCACTTTGATAGCATGCAAAGAGGTGTGTGTGTGTGTGTGTGTGTGTGTCTGTGCTACACTCTGCCTTCGGACAGAAAACCAGCGCGTATTGGTATTCTTTCCCGGTCCCAGAGCTGTCTGTCCACACCCTGTAATTACTCATTCACTCAGCTGATAACCCAAAATAAACAGGAGAAGACAGAGGCCTGCTCTCTGAGTGTGGACTCGTCCTGTAACGGCTTGATTAGAGGCAGAAAAAAGGTCAGCGTCGTCCAGGAGTACGCTGGATTTATTGTTGTCACGGCTGCCACGCAGCGGTGATAAAAGTGACCTCAATAAAAAACAGCACAGCCAATGCCATATGCAAATGATTCCATAAAGGCATAAATGAAAGGGGAGGGGGGTGATCAGCAGGGTGGATGAGGGTGGGGACAGTGGGGGTCAGATGGAGCAAATAAAGGCCGAACAGCGGATACAGCAGAGCAGCCCATCACTCTTCAAGCCTGTGGCCTTTTATGTAGCTGTCCAGCAGCCCTGCACGTGCCCCCCCCCTCCTTCACCGGCCCCCGGCTCAGATAAGGCAAAGGGCAGTGCCGTGTGTGTGTGTGTGTGTGTGTGTGTGTGTGTGTGTGTGTGTGTGTGTGTTTTACCACACCTGCACTCTGTGTGTCTGTGTGGTCGTGAGCTTCTCTGTTTTGGCTGAACAGGATCAGGTGTGTAGTGACTGTGATCGTGTGTGTAGACGTCAGTAGCAGAAGTGTGTGTGTGTGTGTGTGTGAGTGAGAGTGTGTGAGTGAGTGTGTGTGTGTGAGTGTGTGTGAGTGTGTGTGTGTGTGTGTGTGTGTGTGTGTGTGTGTGTGAGAGTGTGTGAGTGAGTGTGTGTGAGTGTGTGTGTGTGTGTGTGTGAGAGTGTGTGTGTGTGTGTGTGTGTGTGTGTGTGTGTGTGTGAGTGTGTGTGTGTGTGTGTGTGTGTGTGTGTGAGTGTGTGTGTGTGTGTGTGTGTGTGTGTGTGTGTGTGTGTGAGTGTATGTGTGTGTGTGTGTGTGTGTGATCGTGTGTGTGTGTGATCGTGTGTGAGTGTGTGTGTGTGTGTGTGTGAGAGAGTGTGTGTGTGTGTGTGTGTGTGTGTGTGTGTGTAGCATGGTGATGATTAGTGCTGCTGTTAGTGTCATCATGCTTGTATTATTTCATGTTGGTGACAATAACCACGGGGGCGTAGTGTTTGTTATGGAGGAATGCCGTAGTTTTTAAATGCACTGTATATAATATACTAATAATTAGTGAGAGTGAGGCCTTGTGAAACCTGGCTGTGGGACACCTGGTGGAGATGAGACAGTCAACACTCCACTGTGTGCCAAGACGGAGACAAAGAGAAACTAAAGAAGACGGAGAAGCCAAGAAATCTGGGAGACAAAGCGGGAGATAGAAACATACAGTCCTAGAGACAGACACTGTAAAACAAAGAGAGGAGGCTGCAAATGAAGAGTGCAGCAATGCTGGCGGACTTTGGCATCCCTGTAGCTGGCACGCCGGCATGCCAAGTTGTAGGATTTACCCTGGAGCCCTTGGGCTTCGCTATGAAAAGACTCAGTCAGCTTGAGGGGCCCCGTGGCTGGCTGCAGCCAGGGTCCCATTGTCTGGGCCACTGGAGAGGGGGAAACGCTGGATGAATGGAAGGAAAACAAGAGGAAGACAGAGAGGAGGAGGAAGCAGAGGAGGAGGCCAGAGGGAGAGCAGCAAGTGGTTCCAGGGAGCAGGGCCAACATGTGGAGACAGGAGAGAACAGGATGCTGCTGCCTACCAGGAACCTGCTGCTCACTAATGTACAAAGCTCTTCTCAGCATCTCACCTCCGTGTTTACGCAGCTTCATCATCACCCAAAATAAGGCTGAGACTGCTGTTAACCATCCCACAACTTATCTGCTCTTCTTATATTCAGGGGAAAGCCTCTCTGTCTGGGACTGAGACGCCGTGGACTGACATCACGGTGCATTTAAAGCCGCTCGTCACGATCTGCCTGCTGCATCGGGGCTGTCTGGCTTTTCCACGTCTGCTAGAGGGAGCAGATCTGGAGTGTTGCTCCACACGGCTTTTTCATGCACGGGTTCATTTGAGACTGTTTTGCTTCCGTGTCTTCTTTCAGATTACTGGAAAGTCCACAATACACATCTAGGAGTTTATTTCACTGCACCTTGTTTCTGTGTGTCATTAGATTTCTGTCTAAACTCAGTGTGAGGCAGAAATCTGCAGCTCAGCAGCTCAAACACAGAACAAACTAACCAGCTTTCTTCCTTTCTGTATTCTGGAGGGTTTCACTGAGGGTTTGGTCGTGTGTCATTCAGAGCTTCATTTATCCAACATGAAAACTATTTTTAATGGCTGTTAACAGTATTTCCTGATTTATGGAGAGATTAAAACAGATTTCCAGCATTTCTTCTATAAAAACCTTGTTCTCTTAAATGTCAACAAAACGAAACAGGGACTTTTATCTAAAATCCAAATAAATGCAAATTGTTTTTTTCTAATTAGATAATGTCATTTTGAAACATAACATTTCAGACAACAAAACATAATTGTAATATAAGTAAACAAATGGTGAAGTTCATTACTTTCTTTTCCCCCTGTTTGTCTGTAGCGTCTCACCTAAACTTGGTATGGATCAGAAAACACTGTGAGGGGGGTGCAGCGCTGAGAAAAGCCTGCTTGAGGTGAATGCTTCTTCTGGGTGACCTTGCTCAGCAGATGCATAACTACTGAATGTTGCACCGTGTTACTACAGGCCTCAGCTGTCTGGATGTTCTGTGGTAGCACTCACACAAGAGGCAGAAACATTAGTTCTGACCAGACACACAGCCAGGATACGTCGGGCTTCATGTCTGGATGCTTCTCTCCTCCTCTCTGTGGATCTCTGTGGTCATTTCTGAGGCGACACGCTGCCTGCACTCTGTTGTGAGCAGCCGGTGCATCGGAGCAGAGCTCGCAGGTGTGTACAGACCAGAAGTCGAGCCTGAATGAGAGCTCATCCGCCGGAGCCGGGGAAAGCACATGGTCAAGTGGTCAACAAATGAAAATGGAAAATTGCTACCACTTGTGGGGCCTGTTCAAGTACATGCAAGCGGGAGAGGTGGTCAGGTCATGATGGATGCCCCGTGTCCCCGTTGTTGTTGATATGATCAAAAAAATACCAGGGCCAACCCCCCCCCCGCCCTCCTCCATTCACCACCATAATAGACAAACAGATGTGTGCAGGTCGCCTGCAAGCACAGAAAATTGCCTGTGTGCAAAATTGCCTCTGGGATGAGAAATTTTGTTTATTTGTTGTACGAATCCAATCATGTTTTTGAGTCCAAGTAGATTGTTAGTGGTTTTTATCAGAATAACAGGGACTTTAACTTGTTTTTCACTAACACAACTAAATAGGGACATGAATAGTGATTTGGAGCACGCTCACTACAGCCCAAAAAGCCAAGCTGTAAATGAAATGTATGTAAGAGGAGAGAACACAAAGCTGTGACTTAAGACAGCACACGGCACAAAGAGGTGGAGGACAGTCTTAACACGGACTTATCAAAGTTTCAAGAAAAAACAGAGACTGCTCATCCTATGAATCAGACTGCGGAGGCGATCACATGTTCAAAGCCTAAAGCAGTGGTAAGTAATGAACATGCTGCTTCTCTGTATAAGTTAAGTCTAGTAAAATGTCTGTGCATCATTTACCACATAATTTGATGCAAATACTGCGTAATGTAGGAATGCGGGAGCAAATACGCCGGAATGGCAATTTAATGAAAACAAATGTTGGATGTGGAAATGCAGATGTAATCGTGTGTTTAGAGTGCATCGTTCTCTCTATCTCTATCTGCTTCTCTCTCACACACACACACACACACACACACACACACACACACACACACACACACACACACACACACACACGGGCTCTAAGGAGATTGTGTTTGCCTAATCATATGCATTTTCCACTTCATTTCCATGCTTTTTCAGCTAGAGGCACTCTGCAACCACCAGAAACACAACAATCTCCACACTTGTGTTTGTGCGCAGCACACAGTCACACTGTGGAATATCTGCTGCACAACCTACACAGCTACAACGTGCTTTCTCTAGCTGCCTTCACACCGTAAGCTACAAATCCAGTGACCTTGAATAGACCTTGAAGTTGATGAGCGTGTGTCAGTAAGTTGGTAAAGATTTACTAATTAATAACATTATGATTTTTAATACATCATTTTTAAAACATACTTTTATATATTTATATCTTTACTTTTGTGTTTGAAGTTTATTCTGATTCTTTTTGGAGCTGTGTGTAACAAAAGCAATTTCCCCCTGGGGATTATTAAAGGAATCCTGATTCTGATTCTGATTCTGATATTTTAATCAATACTACACTGTGTCTCTGAAATGCATCCAGCTGATTTTCCTACATCATATTTGTCACAGTGACAACAACACCAATAGAAACAGTATTAGGGGTAGCAGCAGGGATATAATATATATATATAATATAATAATTAGTAACAGCTGTATCAGTGGCAGTAGTAGTCGTAGCTGTAGCATCAGCCGAACAAGCAGCAGATTTGGCAGTAATTGTTGGTTTTACTGCTGAAGTAGGAATAGCTGTACATTTAGCTGTTGTTTTTAAGTCTTAAGTTCAAATGTTAGTTATTAAAATTATGACTTGAGTACGAGAAAACACAGAGGCTCTCCTGTGGAAATGATGTTGTCTTGTTGTCAGAAGCTGTTTCTGATCAGACATCACACCAGCGCTGGAGAGAAGCTTCCCCTCACAACACCCTTTGTAACCTTGACACACCCCCGGCACCGCTCAGTCAGTCCTGTGGAGATGCTGATGTGATAGAAAACACAAACTATGACGGCCTAATGAGGTTGTTTAAGGACAAATGAACTAAACACACCTCAGAGGACCAGTCAAACAGAGCTGATGCTGCCAATCACACACCACCGCTGTCAGCATTTTATCCTCGTGCCTTTTGCCCTCCTGTCACACGGTCTGGTATGGTCCTCCTCTTCCTCAGCCTGTGTGAGAGTCCGGTCCACAGGACACTTTCCTGTTTCTCCATGTCACTGCATGAAGAAATATGTGCTGAGAAACGAGCAAATGTGTGATTTTCTTATCATTTTGTGCTTCAAAACTGTGTTCACAATGGACCATTCTTTAGCAGCATGTCTTTGTTTTCACTTGAGAGCTTTGGCTGTGGTCTAATCACTCGTTCTTCCTTCTCAGTGATTCTGCCTCGCTGTTCTCTCTTTCTCAGCCTCTCCACTGAATATCTGCAATAAACAAGAGAGGATTAAAAATGAATCCTGTCTTGCTGTGAGGCATCGACAACATGTGTGGCTGCTCTTCTTGATTAGTCCGGATACTTTGGGATAATGAATAGGTTGGATTTTACAAGACAAAGGCACCTTCAGCTGAATAAATACTGTAGCTCATACATGAGGCTTTTCAACAACTTCCACCTGAAAAACACAGTGTGTTTTAATCTGCATTGTGTCCCCAAGCATCCAACATTACTCCTGTTTGTTACTTTTCACGGGACTCTGTTCACTGCAGTTGACCGTTCACAGGCTCATCTTGCAGCCTGGACAGATCAGAAAAAGCTTTTACTGAAAGAAAGTGGAGAGAGAGATGCTGGGTAGAGCTGCTGATGCGCTGCGGCCAGCCCAGCAGAGCTAGTGACATACAGGACGATCAGTGCTTTTAAAATCTGTTTCAGTTGGATTATTGTATTATTTTTGGCGAGCTGTGGTCGAGCCTGCTGATGGTGACGTCAGAGAGCAGGTCTGTGCAGCACAGCTCTTTTCTGTGTCTCAGCTACAGGACGCTGTGATGTTTGAAGTGAATGGTACCACGGCAGAGCAGAGCAAGACAAGACGAGACAGTGATGTATGGAAATGCTCACAGTACAGCCACACAGGTTCTGTGTCTGTAATCTAATTAACATCAGGGTTCCTTAATGTTCATGTGTGTGATATCTGACTCTCTGACTCTGGTGAAGGGCCTGTGCAGTATACATATATATATATATATATATATATATATATATATATATATATATATTGCAGGCAAAGAAGTAAGAGTCTGGTTTTATGGCCTGTAGACGGGACATGAGGTGTGTTCAGCACAAGAAATCACCACTTTTTAACAAGGCTGTGCCCAAAGGCTCCATTAATGTTAATGTTAATTTACTAATGCTTCATAGATCTGTTATAAGCCATCAATGAACATCTCTCTGGCTGGTATTTATGGTGATATTCATTCTTAAGGATCACTTCACATCGTTTGACCTCCTAAAATGGTTTAACACAATTATTTACAACCTATTAACAATTGTTTTTTTTTTAATTTTATGATTGTTAAGGGTTAGAATTAATGTGCTAGTGACGGAGAAACCTTTGACCAATTCTTAATGAGATCAAAACATTTTCTAATTTGACAAATTTAAATTAATAGCAATCAAAGTTTGTTACCACAAAACTGGTGACTGATTAGTGAGAAAGAAACTCATGACACTTTATCAGTAGTGTCCAGGGATTTTTTACTTTGAGTGGACGCACGTGGATCTTTTATTTTTATTTTTGTCAAAGTAGTGAGTTAGCATGTCTCCAGGTCCATCTCCATGACAACTCCATTGGCTAATAAAACCTCGATAGGTGGAGTGCGTAGTTACAAAGTGGTAATGAAATGATATATCTGTTCCTTCCCCACTGAAGTGAAGAGAGCAGAAACTTAACAAACTTGGGTTCAGTCAATCTTCTATCTGTATTTATAAAGCACCAATTTATAGCAAATGTTGTCATTAGACACTTTGCATAAATAAACAGGTCTAGAACATCTTCTTTAATGAAGGGAGAGACCCAACGATTCAACATTTCAAAATAAAAGGATTGAAGAATCCCCACATGAGCGAGCTTTAGGCGACAATGGCAAGGAAGAATTGCCAAGAATTTCCATCGCTATCAAGTGAAAGTCCCAACAAGAAACAGTAGTTATGGTCTACGTTCATACAGAAGTGGCGTCCTTAACAATTCCTTTCTTTAATTTTTTCTAATTAATCTACAAACATGCAGTACCCATCGATTACATGAATCCCATCTGCACTGCTGCCTTCGCCCAGGACAACAACATGTAAAGACAAATGATGCAACAGGTTCTAAAAAATGAGATAAGAAGTCTGAGCAGCCTCTTGTCATTTCTCATTAGGTCCCAGCTCTATGCAGCGCAGGGACGGTGAAGCGTGACCCACAGCAGGTTAGGGCAGCCTGGTCCTTCCCAGCTCATAGGCCTCTTTAGGAGAAATATTGATGATGGTCGGGCAGAGGCTTTGCTAAATGAGCCTCAGCAATGAGCTGGAAAATGAGTAATGTTCCCTGGGTGAGCCCAGAGTGGTCGGCCTGCTTCTGTGCTGCCTGGCCTGCCCGTCTTTCTATGAGAGCGAGAGAGCACACGTACAAGTGAATGTGTACGTATGCAGTGTGAGCTTCTCCTCCAGTGTGTCAGCATTTTGACATATAATACCCTGATATGGTATCAGGGACATTTCATTTGTTACTGTCTGGAATAACTATGAATGGAAACAGCGGACAGTGTCTCCATGTCTTTTATTCTTACTCTAATAAAGAGGAGAATCGATGAGAAGCTGAAATAATCAGCTATAATCATATCGACAGACTGTCTGGCCATAAATGCTCCGATACACTTCAAAATGGCGGGAGACACACGTGCAGCTTTTTTTTACACTACGAGGGGCATTTAGAGGCTGTTTGTCAGCGTGTCGACACTTGTGCTGGACAAAAGTGTCGATTGTGCAAAATATAGGATGACTCAGTGATTACTGGTGACACTAAGCAAAGATTGTGTTCAATAGAAATACAGAATGTCAAGATGTGGTCAGGGTTAAGCAACAAAATACTTCATCAAATCCTAATTGAAGACCTGTAATAGGACATGAGCTCAGCTCTCCTGCATTCGCTGCACAACCATCCCCCCCCCACCCCCCCACCCTCACTACCAGTTTTCTTTCCACGAGCACTGAACATCATGTAACAACATGTGATATAAAAATGATTCCAAGGATGTCAGACTGCAGCGCAGGCGGTAAACTTGGGGCGTCGCCTGGATGGTCGGCACACGGTCAGACCCTTGTGACTGTGAGGACGTGGACAGTCTACTTTGTACCTTCTTCAAGTCTACAAAGCAAATGAGTCCTTGTAAAACAAAGATTTGGTTCACTGTTCCACAACAAGCATGAATCTGAGGTTCATTCGGTCCTTTGCGGCTCCCTGCAGGAGCTTTCCTGGAGCGGCTCAGCTGTGTTCTACCCTGATAATGGAGGACATCTTTGTAAAGCGGGGGTTTTATTTCCACTGATGGAATTGAATCATGTTAATTGCAGTCAAACACTAAATCAATGCAATAAACAGGCACATTTTAAAAATGTTTGAATGGACTTAATTAGTCAGGATTTGGATGTTGATGCCTGTTGTGGCGATGCCCCTGTCAGCTGCTGTGTGCAGCCTTTTGCCACATCCCAATGTGTTTCACTCGGTTCCTTTTCCACTTTAAGCAGAGTGAAACTGTTGTAATGCTTTGCATTGGCATAGAACTTGTCCGTTTCATGCAGCTCACCATCCATCAGCTGCTTGAGAGTCACAGCTGAATTTAAAACACTCAAGAGTAGTCATCCACATGAGCGGCACTGTATTCTTTTTACTTTATTTGTTGAAATCATATCAGACTCTGCGGTGAGAGAAGAAACACTCCCGGTTAAGTGTTGCCCTCCTCCTGCTTCTTTCCTCTCTCCATCTTCCTCTCTCTCGCACTCTCGCCTCCAATCCACCATTATTAGTGCCTCCAATACTCCAGAGGGCAAACAAACTTTCAAAAAATTCCCCATAACCCACCAAGCGTAGCCCATTTTCCTCTCCATGCAATTAACTGCGCCAACATTTACAATAATATGATTACAGACACTTTGGCAAAGTCATGGGGGGAACGCGGGGCATATTAGGTATCAGCAAGGGGTTGATCGTAATGGTCGCGTTTCCTGGAGACTCACATTTTCTTTTGCACGCAATAGTGAGAGCCACTAAATTCTCCTCAGGCAGTAAAAACCAATGCACTGGAACCATGATAACAAACACAGGCAACCACTTTCTTTCTCATCGCTCTCTTGTTTTCTTTCTCTTACTTTGGGGCCTAGTTTTTTTCTTCTTCCTTCATTCTTACTTTACTCTGCACCCTTCTCTTTAACTCCCCCCACCCTCACTGCATCCCCCGTGCACCCCTCAATTAATTAAGTCTTTCACGGCCATGTAATTAGGAACATTAGCAAGTCATAAACTTGCCACGAGTCTTGAAATTATGTGCTGGCCCTCAGCAATTTGTTTGTAATTCCTTTTTCGTGAGACAACGGCACCATAGGGTCCCATAGATCTTCCTGGGGTCCCCACTGTGCCCCCCCCTCTCACAGCTACGACAGGCAGGGTAAGAGGGGTCCTTGTTGGGCTGAGTGGGGGACCACATAATGCCCAAGCTGGCTGGCACCCATCCTGCTGCTCTCAAAAGACTACTTAGAACAGCCTGACAAAGACTGTTCGTCTGTTCACTGCATGTCCCCCCCCATGTTTTACATCCTTCTCTGAGAGAGACAGACACGATACTGGCACAGGCCGTATGAGGTGCATACATCATTCTGTACTATTCTAAAATAAATGAATGAGGTTGTTGGTGTGTGTGGTGATGGTGTGGATGATGGATCAGCTGATGCCGTACGTGATCAGGTTCAGCAGGTCAGCGGGGTCATTACGGAGCCTCGACACCCCCCTGCTGTGATGCTATGAGGGGGTCAACCCTCCCTGGTTTTATTACCCTAATGTGCTCTCATCCTCATCTTGGACGCCCCTGATCTTTATCAAACATCTAAGATATTGGTGGGACAAGGTGAATTATCCTCGACACTTTTTCCCTCATGAACTAAAGTAACAGCTAAACATGTATGTCTGCACAGGTTATTATTACTAAATGATATCAATCTGACATTCCCAGGAACATGAAGACACGTTCTGAAGCTGAGGCCAACCTGTGTTCTTTCATTTACCAACAAACTAATTGCTTACTCTCTCGCTCCAGTCCCTCTCTTCTCTTTTAGACACATGACTTGAGCTGTTTTTGAAAAGACACGGTGGACGTTGTCCCCAAGCATCAGCATCACATTTCCTGTATTTCAGAATTTACTCTTTTGATCTGATGTAACTTTGTCAGTGTGCTAAACCATGAGCACTTTGATGATGATGGCAGTGAGAGGCTCCAATATCGTTTCTGAATAATGTAAAACAATAAATCTGTCAAACCTCAGGAAAACTGGTTATTCAAGATAAAGCTGCAGATAAAAATGAAGTAATTCCAGGTGTGCTGGGGAAGTGCTATAACCTGTTCAATATATACTGCTAATTTTTCACATCTTAACGAAGAAATGTGCTAAAAACAAATCGTGATCAAGGTTTTTATGGTCATGTTTAGGTTTTCACTTAGTTAGGATACTTTAGGTGAAGGTTGCAGCTTTGATTAAGGACTGAAAAGTTACAAGCATGAGACAAGAAGCGTAAATTAACAGTTAACCTTAACCAGTGTTGCCTAAACCTAACCAATCCCAGGTCTCAGGACGTGACCTCTGGTCTCTGCTACGATGGCTACATGAATAATGTAGTAATATTACTACTAATAATGATAAAATGTGGCTCTAAAGCCTGAATGATTTATATGTTAATAGATGTTTTTCTGCATTTTTCTCTGCAGAACTTTTTCCCTGAAAATGCATCAAGGCCTAAACTGGACCCTATGCAGGCTAAATGTACACGTGTTTTCCTGTGTGTGTGTGTGTGTGTGTGTTCTTTTGTCCATGCCGCTCCACAGAGAGGTTAACGGCATCGATGCCTGTGTGATTCCAGCTCAAGCACTCTCATCAGCAGCCTTATTCTCTCCTCCGGCTGCACCCTGACCTCCCAATAACCATACACCATTGTTTCTATTTACCATTTGCCAGAGATGGAGGGAAAACTGGAGTAAGAGTGTGGCAGAGAAAAAGAGAGCCAGGGCTGGTATTGATCGGCTTCCACATGTATTGAAACCAGATATTGATTTTCTTTCTTTTTTTTCAAATGGGAAAAAGTGCATTGTCCGACCGAAGGAGATTTCTATGGGGATTTGGGGAAAGAGGAGTTGAAATGAGCATCCGGTGCACCGTTGTCTCTTGTGGATTGTGTATAGGGCTGTGGTAATTGAATTGAGCGAATAGGGCCCTTCTCCGATATGTGCTCTCTGAAGAGTTTTGGGCCTGTCAATGTATCTCTGTAATATTTCAGCTGGAGGAGACTTCAGAAAGCCAGGAAAGTTCTGTGGGAAACATTTTAAAGCAGTTCAGCTCACAATGAGTGAAATAACCGTCATTACGAAGGAAAAATTAGTTATTCATTTTGATGTTATTGCTTAATAGCTGCTCTAAATCAGTTGGAAACTCATGACGCTCTGGTTATATTATGAGCATATCTGGCTTCATGTCGGTCTGTTAGGATCACTTTAAAAACATATCTGTGATATATCACCTCAAAATAAAAGATATCGTATTTGGGCTCTGCAATGAGCTTTTAGTGCAAATGACCAACCAGGAATATTTCCAGGGCTCCAACTTCACATAAAGGTCTGAAGTGAGATCCAGAAAAGTCAAACTACTGTTCATTTTCTGCACAAGTGATACATTCAGACTTTCAGGATGGAAATATTCCAGGCTGAAACAAACCAGTACAGCTACTGGATAACTTGTTTCATGGTGAAAACAATACTGATAATGGTTAGATAGAGATAGTGTATTTCATCTTCTAACATTTCTCACACACTCTTGTACCTACTGTTTCCCATAAAGTTGGAATAATTGTTCAATCCCCCCAATTTAGTTAAAGCCTGAATACACAGTCTGCAAAGGTTCATTGTGGTTTAAGTTTCACTGTGATATGTTTGGAAGAGTTTGATCAATAAAGCTGAGAAGATATAAACTTTATTTATCAAGAATAAATCACATTGTCACAATCATTTCATGAGAAGAGGGAAAAAACATTTTAGTCCAACTTTATGGGCAACAGTGTAGATTAAAAAAGCAGTTAAAACAACTGAAATGAGAATAAAGTGGGCAAAAGTACTTCAGGAACAAGTGGCTCCTCACACTGGATTGCTCCTGACGGTTTGTGGTCACAAACTGTAACTGTTGAGCAGTTTGTAGTTTCAGGTGAAGTCCTTGTATATTGAGTCCAGTTTACAGTGAGTGCTAATTTAAAGAGATTCTTCTTATTAAAGATTTTAAAGTTGCAAAACCATTTAAGAAACAAAAGCAGAGATCAGTTTTAAAACAAGGCAGGTCGATGCCAAACTAACATTTCTCAGCATTTACACCTTTTACACCGTCATTGTTGACTGGCACTGGGAGCCGTTAGCTTTATTCGGACATGATGTGGTGATGTGTAAATTCCTCTTTCTTGCACTAAAGCTGCAGCTGTCACAGCCACACCACATCACTGTGAGTGGGCTGGTAGACGTTCTACTGTCCACGTGGCCTTGAGATCGACACGACCTTTAAGTGATGTGCAGCAGCTGCATCTTATTTTTACGTCATTGATTAAATAACGAGAACGATTGAAGGGATGAAACTTTATTTGTGCAGAACCTTTCACACAAAAATAACAATGCGGGAAAATGAAAATGGCCACCAGTCACTGCGTTTAAAAAAGAAAAACGTTTGCAACATTGTCATTGCAAATTGTCTCTGTTAGGTGAAATCCAATTTTAGCCCCTATTTTCCATAAATCCTTTTTCAATTTCATGTATTCACTTTAAAGCCGACAGTGTTTCTGTAGTGGTGAAGTGACTGGCAGCAGCGCTGCATAAACATAATACTCCAAAGACTTGAACATTTCCTCGTCCTCCCTCTGAGAACCTGAACTTTGACTTATGTTTTTGCATTTCCATCCCAGCATCGGCGTGGCCGTGTGCCTTTGTGCACATCAGACCCTGTTGTTTCGTCTCTGTCACTTCATGGTGGCTGAGTCGCCTCCGCGGCCACAGCCGGAGCCTCGGCTGCCTGCTTCTCATTCAGCCGGCGTCGGCCTGTTCTCCCACTCAATTTGCAATTAAGACCAAATTTAGAGCGCTGAAGCCTGAAGGCAGGTGGGTGTCCGCACAAGGAACATGTTGCCTAGCAACTGTGGGGGACAGAGTCAGGAGGGTGTACCTGAGCGGTAGGGGGCGGTGTGGGGAAGGAGTGTGTGTGTTTGCTGATAGTGGACGTGTATTAATAGTTGGGCATCATATTGTCAGGCATGTTTTTTCCTGAACACAGCTCGTCAGCTTGTTTCCATTGTCGTCCTTCGTCTCAGACGTCTTTTAAATGTTGCTTAATGTCACTTTGACTCCATGAAAACCACCTACAGTATCTGTAAAACAGCCCTGCTTCCATCTTTGTGACAACGTACATTTGAAGCACTCTGGTGTTTCTTTAATTGTTTATTTCGCTCTGAGCAGAATTTCCTCATCTCATGAAGGGACAGTGAACATAGCTGAACATAATTCACTGAACAGTGACGTTGTAGCATGCTGGAGAAATCTGACTGAAGATGTAGAAGACCTGTGTTCTGTGTCCACCAAAAGGTTTCAGGGTGCTGTTGTTTACCCCTCTGGAATATGTTCTGACAATCTTTAAGCCTGCTGTAACGTACTGAATCCTCCGCTCAGACCTGCGTGTGCTCTGCTGCCTCCAGTGCCTTCATTCTGAAAAGACTGAAAAGTCCCAGCTGAGGAAGTGGGCTTCTCCAGAGTAGGAAGTGCAGCACACAGGAGGTGTTTCAGGTGACTTGAGCAGCCAACTAGATGAAACCCAGTCGAAGCTCCCCTCCTGCTTTCAGTCTGGGGCAGACAGATAAAGTATGTGGGGGTCAGAAGGTCACTGTCAGATCTGCTGCTGCTCAGTGTGTGAAGGCTTTAGTGAGTGTGTGTTTAGTGAGTGTGTTTGCATCCTGTGAATCTGTTTCAGCTAATGTGTGTTCACGTTGAAGTGTGCAGGCAGGCCTGAGGAGGACGGGGCAGTGCACCTGACTGTACATGTGAGCCCTTTACCTTTCTGTCTTTGTGGACCGAGTGGTGGTCTTCAGCAGGAGCAGCGCCGCAGCGCCTCATTCATCCTTCTGGCACTGAATCCTCAGTCACTCTCACTTGTACCTGGACAAAAGATGACGTCACACTCTGCCGTGTACTTTTGCCTTTACAGCAGAGCAGTGATCAGCAGTGATTAGACAGAGAGAGCACAGTTAACCTCTTCCACCCGGCTGGGGCTGAACAAAAGGATGTTGTTTTACACATGGATGATCCCACAAACAAATGCAAATGAAAGGAACTATTTTAGATGCATGTGGGGGAGTCATTTCATTCATATTTTCTCTGTCTTTCTTTGAGTACGACGAAAGACAAACACAGCTGTGACTTCAGCAACTTTTGTTTCTGATAACAGACGACTGTCAGGAGCGCTGAACAGACAACACTTGTGTCTCAATCAGAGTTCTGGTTAAATTAAATGGAAATGAATCAGAATTGGCTGTTGTATTACATGGAACGTAACAGACTCAAAGAGTGATGAGTGCAAAAGAGCATCTCCACTACATGGACCTTTAGTTCAGTCTCTGCTGGGACCTCAGAGCAGGAGGACTGCTGCAGTCAGTCTAGTGTTCTTCAGTCAAGTTATTTCCACTGTGTGTGAACTTGGTTGAACAGGGTCGCTGCCATGTAGATGATGGTTCTCTGATGTTACACAGGACCAAAAAGCTCAGGCTTGTTGAAACAGGCCTTTCTCATACATTCCTTTACTAACTGTGGTGGCTGCAGCTCCACTGCTGCATTCACACCACTTTTAACTTGATTCATGGGATTTGATTCAGTTTGGAAGTATTCTGTAACACTGTGGGACTCCCACACCCACATGTACATATTCCTGTTGGGCAGGTTTTTCTCCACAGACTCGACATCTTAATCTAAACTGAAAATAACTTAGATTCATTTAGATTTTTGTTGGATTGTGTCAATTTACTCCCACGTCCTTCACAGCTGTGTTCATCCAGCAATCAACGGACATTTTTGCAGGTAGGAAGCCAGGAAGCGCTCTCATCCTCGTCTTTGTGGTGCAGCTCTGACTGTTGGAGTGTGTGCATGTGAAAAACTGTTCAAACTCACCGGTCCAAGGGAAATTCTGACATCCAGGTTGACAAAACACGAGGATTCTCCGAGCTCCGGTGCCAACTCTGTGTCTCATTGCAAAGAGCAGTGCAGGAAACATTCAGGTGACATCAGCAGACGTGTGAGTGACGTCACTTCCTGTGGCTGAAATCACAAACATGGCAGGCGGCAGATCATATCACCTGCAGCTGAGCTGTAGCCAAAGAAAAGTCTCTCTAACAACAGGAATCTAAGTGGACTGCTTGTTCTTGTATTTGGACACAAAGTGATGAGTCTTGTTGATTGTGTAATGTAACGTTAAACTTTCATTACCCGCTCCGAGGGTGTGTGTTTTCCAGAGGAGGTGCAGCTCCGTCCTCCTCCTTCTTCTTCTCTGCTGACTCCTCTGTTCCACTCTCACACAGTTTATCACGACTTAACCACACCACTTTAATTTCACATCTTGTGCTGCTCACTGAACTTTCAGGTTGTTTCTACAGACTGTTAACATTAAGTAGGTTATCATTAAAAATAAACTGCCGCCTTCTCGCTCAATAAAAGGTCATGACATGTTTTAAAGATTTCTTTAGTTACTCGATGATGTTAGAAGGAGAAAATAAACGTGAGGGTTAAAATTCAAACAATCATCTATGTTTCAGAGGAATATTTTTTTTCTCAAAGCAGAACATGAATTGAAAACAGCACCAGCATCCCTGCCCAACAATAACCTAGACTTTAACAGTTGGTACACATTTTAGAGCCGAGCACTATTCCCCAATCGGTATCATCTTCCATATTTGCATGTGCTTGGATGCTGAGAGCGGCAAATTGACTGAGAAAATAGCCATATTACCACACAGTGGGAGAGGGAGTGTGTCATGTGCAGCAAACAAAGGAATACGACAGCGATGGCCCTCACACCGAGCAAATGTCTGCTCTCAACTCAGCCGAATCACATACGCAGAGTGTGTGTGTGTGTGTGTGTGTGTGTGTGTGTGTGTGTGTGTGTGTGTGATGGAAGACAATAGCAGAGATAATGTCAAAGATTTCTGATGATTTGTGGACTCGAGGAGAGAATGGAGCTCTGTAACGGCTGCTACTTGACTGTGCTGGCAGACTCTCACTTTGGCTGTTAGAGTTATTCAGCACTGGTCACACTGCAACAGCTTGTTAGTGTCACAGTGAAACAACAAAATGACTTTTCCTCCATATCTTACCTGTGACCTCTTCAAACCTGACCTGACTCCAACCCCATAAGTTGCTCTAAAGTTAGAACAACACATTTTTGAGTTTTTCAGTTTGAGGCAAGGGCAACAGTTTTCCTCTCTCAGGTGAAAAGTTGAGTAATAATCCTCACTCAGGTCAAAACACTCCGTCCACCGTGGTCTGGTATGAGTAGCTTATGGTGGCTAATGTAATAATCTCCAGTCCCACGGTCTCTGAGCCAGTGGGAAGAGAACAGGGTGGATTTAAACATGGTTTCAGCACCAGGAGCTGTCCGCTCTGACCACCTCAGGCTGACAGTGTGTGCACACTTCATGTGTTTTCTCTACATGTCATATCCACCACAACAGCTGCTTCACTGGTATAAAGTGTCCTTTCAATAGCTGTTTGTTCATTAATAGTTATTTTAAGCCTGGGTTTGTTAGCAGGTCTCTCATGTAACTTTACACTGTGTCGTTCTTTTACTACTTCTGTCCTCATGTTTCGAAGCAGACTTTCTTAGAGCTCACTGAGCAGATATGTGTCCCATCAGGTCACACACCAAACTAACAGGTAACATTATACTAACATGGCTTCACAGGTCACATGACTGTCAAGTCTGACTCAGCTTTATTATCCGAGACACACACAAGGAAAGTGAGTGTGGTTTGTGTTGTGTTCTGTGGATACAGAAAGAAATACTGAATTAACTAAGTGCTTCATTACTTCACATACATCACATACACATTATTATCTAAAATGAGCACACATGTTTTGATGTAGTCCAACAGGCCAGAGGTTCAGGTTTCCTTGGGGAGGGAGACGTCACTTTTATGGACTTTCAGACACTTCTCAAAGTGTAAGCACAAACCTCAGTGTGCATCACCAGTGAAGGCATCGATCCTTCACCTTTCAGATCTAGTAAGAGCTCAGTGTTGAGCTCTGGTGGAAGAAGGGATGAAACAGTCAAGTAGACAAGCCAGATCTCCAACACATGACCACCGAGCTGATGAAGTCAGGCTCTACCAATGAGGGGAGGTTAGTCTGAAACAGGTAATCACATCCTGGGTGTTTAGATCATGTGACCCACAGCCACAAGTACTCACACTGACCAGGAAGTGCTGATCAGGATTCCTCTCTTACAGATGCCCCCCCCCGGCCTCACTGTGACTACTGATTCACTAACTCTTCTGTTTTTATTCCCGGGAAGGACTGCAGTGTGTGTGTGTGTGTGTGTGTGTGTGTGTGTGTGTGTGTGTGTGTGTGGTGAGCAGAGGGGCCATTTGTATTAGAAAGTCCTCAATTTCACACATGCTTAATCTTGAGTGAGTTTGGCGTGAAGGATTTGTGGAGGAGTGTGTGTCTGTGTCTTGGGGGGAGTAAGGTAGGAAATGCAGGGAGGTGGTGGTGGGGGGGTGGGGGGGCTGGATGCAGGACGTTCCTGTTTAATGGAGTGACAGGAGGAACTTTGGTCCACTGTCCACTGTTTCCTCTTCTTCTACTTTAGTTCTCACTCTGTCTCAGTAAGTTTTCATCTCCTCGGTGGGAACATCCAGTCCACACTCTCATTACGGGAATTAAACATTTATTGCAACAGCAGCCGTCAGATCATGGGTTCAACAGGCACCCCTAGTGAACGGACAGGCTGCTGGTGACGAGCTACTATTGACCCTGTTGCTAAGCTATTAGCATGGCTGAACGGATTATTAAGAGCAAACGTCTGCCGTGTCGTGTGCAGTTGTTCTTGCCAGCATTGCTGCAGCCGATAAAACATGGTGACGCGGTGTCTCGTCCACTCATACACACGTTATTTGCTGCATCAAACTGGCAGACAGAGCATGCTGAGGAGGCTGTATCCTTCCTGAACAACAGTCAGTGGGCACATAATAAGATCTGTGCACTAATTTCAGGTTCTGAATGAAAACACTGGTATGTTGTTCTGTGTGTTTGCTGATGGGACTGATGGAGAGGTGGGGTGGCCGTGAAGTGTGGGAGCAGGAGGAAAGGTCGAGCAGGAGTGTGAGAGAGGAAGCGTTTAGGTAGATCAGTAAGCAGGCTGAGCGACGGGGCTGTGAAGCGTTCAGTGTGGGAAACACACTCCACCATAGTTCCCCCACACAGTCACCCACGTCGGCAGCACAGCAGGACCAGTGCTGCGATGTGGGGGGGCTGAGTCCTGGGAACTGTTTCAAAACAAGGAGCCCTCTGAGATTCTTTTAGTCTCCATGATATCAAAGTTGTGGATGGATCAAACACCAGACTGATCATTTAGCTGTTCCTAAAAATGTGTCACCACTTGTGCCTTACAGGAGGAATAAACACAGTGCTAGCTAGTCTGCAGCACTCTGTGCTCCAGTCTAACGGGGGAGTCAGCCCCTCCCTCAGCATGAGGTATTTCAACTAGAATTATAACTAAATGACATTGTTCACTAACTCTAACTTGTTTTAAACTTTTTATCTACCACACCATAGGATTAAAGCAAGCACTTGTGTTAAAGGCACGAGTTAGCTGCATTGGAAATGACCAGACTGTCATGTCTCTCCGTGTCTGTTAAGTTGTCTGTGTTCACTTGTGCTTAGTCTCTCACGTCCTGTTTTATTTTGAAACCCTAATCTCTCCTCTTGTTTCAGGCCGTTTGACTTCCTGCCCTTGTGTGTTTCCCACCTTTGTGACTGTCTGCCCCGCCCTGATTGTCTCCACCTGTTCCCCATCACCTCCTGTATAAATAGTCTGTGTCTCCCTTTGTCCTGAGCCACATCGTCCGGTCACGTCTCAGTGTTCAGAGCTCCAGTCACCAGGTCAAGTCTTTGTTTCCCATGATTCATGCTGCTTGTGTTATTTGTTTGTTCCAAGTAAAGATTGTTACCTGTTCAAAACCACTTGTGTCGTGCTTTTGAGTCCATCGGGTTTCTGAGTCTGATCGTAATACAGACTGGTGATTCACAACAGAAACTGATCTAAGATCTAACTGATCTGAGGTCTGACTGATCTGAGGTCTGCAGAATATGGAGACTTTTCCCTTTAGCTTTGGTGTTTTTGCTTGACCTTTGAAACTGATTAGCTAACTTTAAGGATCCACCAATGATATTTGGACTACAGGTGTGTAGTCAATATTTCTCTGGTCATAACATCTCCAGTCTGAGCAGGTCTGAGCAGGAACCGCTGAGTCCTACAGATCTCAGACCAGTGGGAGAACCACATGAGTGCCCCCAGTGTGAGTGGAACCAGGACCAGAGTCTGCCTGTCAGTTAAATGCCATGAACGACAGTGGTCGCTATTTAATTAAGGTTTTCACTTTGTCAGAGAGCTCTCGTTGACGCGTGTGAAGTGCAATCCACAATGAGATAATTCACTCTTTAAATAATTATCTTCGTTCTCTTTCCAGGTTGTAAATGATAGTTTTCAAACAGTCACTTTCTAGCAATTTGCTCACTAGTTTCACTAAGTATATCTGGTCATAATTAAAAGCCCTCTATAATCTGATTACTGCCCTTAATTAAAAATGAGTTAACTTCATAAATGTCGATTAACACTGAGGGAAGGCTCCTTTAAAGGTTTACGCTGGTTTGTGTGGATCTGGCAAATGGCATGTTGTGTAGGAAGCCCAGTGAAAACAGAGTGAGAAAACCCTCAGCAGAGCTCTGCACACTTTGATGCCCCTGCATGGTTAGAAAGCGAGATGCCCGGGATAAGATAGGGCCCGGCGATAAGATAAGGCAAGTCTTTTCAAAGTGATTTCCCGCACAAGCTACGTGCTGTATTCAATTTAGATGGTAAGATATGCATGAAATAAATTGGATTTGGAGGGTGAAGATAATACATTTCTACATTCACAGTTGTTATTTTGAGAGCGATTTTCACGCTTCAGATTGGTTCGATTTGTTTATCCCGGCTCCATGGCTTGTAAAATGACGAGGTGAGAATTTGGATGACACTGTGAGTCTGGACTGATGGTCCAAAGGGAATCTGACATACAGGACAGTCTGAAGATGGTCTCAGCATCCGGGGCCAGCACGAACCCCCGCCTCAGCACTGTGCATCGTATCGTCACTCTCACTGTGTAGAAACTGAAGAGGGAGCTGTTCATTGTGCCAAACGGTATCATTCAAAGGTACATTTCATTATAGTTGTTGCTGCTCACTGTTGATATTTAAAAGTTCCTGGTGTTCTGGGCACAACGTTATATATCATTACTGTTTAAGTAACGTGAAATAAATAATCTGTTGATGCCTTGAATACAGCATACAGTTCTAATGCAAACACAAAAGATCAATCAATATGATCAATAGAACAGAATGAAATGCTTTCCTCTATTTAAAGTGAGAAGCAGGTGAATGGTCCAAAATAGTTCAGGTGCTGAAGGAGCTGTGCAGGATGTGAGTCCCAGCGAGGCCACTGGTTTGTATGGGACTTTAGTATTAACTAATTCCCTGACTTCATAAAAAACTGGTGCTGATTATGTGATGTTAATTCATCCAAAGGAAGGTTTGAGTCTTATTAACAGCAATTTAAAAAAAAAGAGCAAAACAACAGCTGTTAAAATCTGCTTCATTTCAGAACATTTATGAATCAACAAAAATCCCTTAAAGATGGTAAATGATTCTGAGACTGTTTAAAGGCAAATAGTTGGTTCAGTCACTACCCTTTAAACACCACCCTTCATACGACAGAGTCAAGCAAATAGTTCGATGACTACTTGTGTTTCCCAAAGCATCGAAATGTGACTTTTCACAGTTAACACTCGCTCATCTTTCCATGAAAACATTAAAACTAGATAGTTGTAGACATGTTGGTCCACTATGTTTCCCAAAGGGTCCCACAACATCCCAACAGAAACCACAAGAGACCGTTTGCTGCCCCCCCGCCACCTCATCACATGCTGTTATGGAGCAAATTCTGTACGTGATCACTTTTTTAATTTGATGCACATTTTCAGCAATATGACTGTCAGATATTCTCCCCACGTGTTGGCCCAAATATGACACACACACACACAGTGTCTCACACCCTCTCCTCCACTGCCAGACCTAATGAAGAATTCCAGTTGCCAGGCTGGGCGGGCGGCGCTCGGACAGTGGGGATTTTTCATCCTGTAATGTTGGCACGGGTCATTAATTGTGCCTTGCCATGAGACCAGTGGGCTTGTCATTTGGGTACAGCACCTCTATACATCTCCTAAACCCCACCCCACACACACACACACACGCACACACACAGGCACACACACACACACACACAGGCACACATACACACACAGGCACACACACACACACACAAACACTCGGCTCCCTGCTCATCCTCTGGGTGTGTCAGGGCTTGGGTGGTCTGGACGCCCACCCATGCACCCTGCAGAATGGACTGACCCACTTACTGTCACTAACTGATGACCCCTCCTCCAGGGTTTAGACATTCATGCTCGCTGACGTGTTCGTGGAGAAGACAGGACTATATGTCATCTTTTCCCAACATGGCGAGGACCCCCGTTTGACTGTTTGCTCTGAATCGTTGCCTTCATTCAGGCGGCTGGTGGCTTCAGATGTGTTTTAAACACTCCTTTCCTGAGTGATTAGGCACAATACGCCCATTATTGGAACAGTCCACCAATTGTTTGCTTGTTTTTTTCCTTTGTTATCATGACTGGAGACAAGAGAGCCTGCAAAAAATGTCCTTATCCTCCATTTACATTTGCCATTTCCACAGACACAGCCTGCGTGCTTAGTGTTTGCTCTTTGTCTTCACTATTACCGCTTTGACAGGCCGACGTGCACAGAAAACAGCAGCTCGTCTCTCTGGTGTACCCAATAAAGACACGTGAGCACATTACAGGATCTCTTATTAACTGGTCCCAACTTTAGTTTGTTTATTAAAACCAGTGTGTTAATCTCAGTATCAACTGAGACAAGCTTCTAGTTTCATTTCATTTAGAGCCAAGGCCCATTTCTATTCATCAAATGAAATGGCCAATTCAGATGCACAAATACTTGAACATAGCATTTCGTTCCCAGTGGATGGTCTTTTGGGTGCTCCCATAACATCTAAGAGGTGCTCACACATCTATCAATAGTTGTGTCCACACAGTGAATCAGCTACAGTACAAAACCACAGTCAGGCCTCTGCTGTCATTTTTAATGGTGGTGAAGGAAGACGGCCTGTGTAATGTGAGGTGAGCGTATAATCAGTTAAAGGGCAGGTACATTAGTTTTCTGAGGTTTTTCTCGCTGCCTTCTTATCGAGGTTCTTATCTGGTTCCAGTACTGACTGCAACTACAACCCAATCAGACAAGAGCTTTGGTCCTGGACGGCACCGGATTAGGTGGAATGTGACCATTGTTTTACATCTACTGCCAACAGTACTTGTGCACATGGTGACTACTGTGTGGTCAAGATCAGGGCAAGATTGTGGATGAAGATGATACAAAGAGAAAACATAGTCTTTTACAGGACGCTCCTGTCTCCCACATAAAAGTCAGACTTGCACGAAAAACTGTGAGTTGTGTTAAATATGGATGTAACTCCTGTAAATCACTTTTAATCTGCATTCGCTGGGCACAACTGGCATACATTTCTATCCTCTGGTCATCGTTTCACCAGTCTAGTGCCCAGAGCTCAGTGCTGAGCTAAACACAGAGACGCTCTCATTCTATTGTTCTGGTTTTCCATGAATTGCATTTTGCTCTTTGTTTTTGCTTCCTCTTGGTTAAATGTTGTTTTCATTCAGCTTTTTTGACTTCTGTTGTAAATATCTGTCTTCATATCGAGCTCTCCACGCTAACATGAAATGTTTGGATATATATACACTGCGCTCACACATGGGGAGAATCGCCCAGTAGGTACAGTTTGTGTGTATGAGTGCACTAAATGCTTTTTACACACTCTGGCATCAGTACTGACAGCTTATCGCTACCTCACAGCGCGACCTAAACAAAGCCTTTATTTGTCTCTCTTTTTGAGGGCAGAAAGAATTCCCAAATAAAGGAAATGGGCTCTTAGTTTCTTCGGCATTAGGGAGGAGGACAAAGAAAGTGAGCGAGACAATCAGCGGAGACCCCGATGAACAATTTCAGCCTTATTTATTGGTTTTTGGGATTTCCACGGCTAATTTGCTGTGAAATGCAGCAATGGACATGGAGATAATTTCCTGAACAAAACCTCCAGTAATTAGTGTGTGGCCAGATTCTGGAGAGCATCCCCTGGTAGAACTCCACTGGCTTTGGCTCAGGGCTGGCACAGGAACGGGAGCCAAAGCACCAGCTACTTTTATCCCATCCCTCTCTCCTTAAGATCCTGCTTCACCTCCGTATCATCCTCACCCCTCCTTCCCTTTGTCATTTCCTTTTGTCTCATCTCTTCCCAGTCACAGTGACTGATGTCTGCCAACTTGCTGTTACCGGATGCAGTATTTAATTTGCAAATAATTTGCTCCATGCCTGAGGGCTGACAGCACTGTTTCTCTACCATGAAATCATTCCGTACTGAAGACGGGGCTAGATCGACTATTGCGATGCCGAAACGGCACAGAGGAAAGTAAGAATGAAGAGAGGTGAATGCAGTCATAATGCAGCCCTCACGCTGACCTGACTGACGCGTGTGTCTCTCAGATTTCTGCCCCGGCCCCAGTGCAACAAAGGGAACAGCGTTAACAAATCACGTTTTAAAAGTTCAATGCGACACCTCTCATACTGTGGATTCGTCAGAGAGCTCCCTGTACGCAAATTTTCATGGGGACTATTTCTTCAGCAGAACGTAGATCAACTGGTCAACTGTGAACCGTGTGAGTGTCAAAGTGTTTTTAGTCAAATTGATATTTGGATATTAGCACAGGGTCAAATGACTCCCTGAGAGGCAGCTCATAGCAACAAAAGATGCTCCCCTGAGCTTTTTGACATGTTTTGGTTCACTCTCACTGTTCTCGTCATCCTTTGTTCCAGCAGCAGCAGCAAGCAGCTGCTTCCTGTTGTTCACTACCTGCCCAGCACCTGACAGCACACAAACAAAGTCACAGACTAACTAAGAGCCAGATCCTTTTCTCAAGAGGCGGTGGAAACCAAAGCCAGAGCCAAAAGGAGGGCAGAAGACCCCAGAGTCACCCTCTAAAACGAGCTGTTCCACAGAGTACGTTTCATTGGTTTCTCTGCTGTTGGATCAGATGGGGGGGGCTGATGGGAGTGTGTATATTTTTTATGTGTTTGGTTGGTCGTGTGGGGGCCGAGTATAACAGGGCAGAGGGGTCTCGGTGAACATCTGCAAACTGCCTTGACAGAGGCGAGCTTTCCTCCTCCTCCTCCGGCGTTCTGTCCCTACTGTGGCCAATTAAGTGAATTTCAGCAAAAGAGCATTTTATTAGTATTTGCCCATAGCCGCAGAACACGGCGATAAATTCTTCCATCGAGCACTCTGGAAAACAAATTGGCACATTAACCGGTGAATGGCTGGAAGAGGCTCTCCTGCCCATACCTCCAGGGCTGGCCGGGGGATCTGCAAGTGTGCCGATTCAGAGGCAATCTCTCTGCTTTATCATTCAGCATGACAGTATGGGGCTGGAGCGCAGGACTCAGATGGGGGCGACCGATGCCAGATGTCAGCCATTAGCTCTTTCTCTCCGTCTCTCCTCTCTCGACATGCACAAATACATACGCACGCCCTCCAACATTGACTCCCTCTGTTCCCTTTGGCAAGCCCAAGCTGTTTGCTTTTGTGGCCTGACGAGCCCTCTCTATTTATCTGTTATTACATTGGAATTGTCAGATCCAAAAACCAAGAGGGAGCCTGCCGTGTGTGCCAGCACTGTTGGCTGAAGGTCCGTGTCTACTGCCGCTCTTCTCCTCCTCGACCCCTCCTTTCATTCACACTCACTCCCACTATCGATCAACTCCCGTCTGACGCGATGTAACCACACAACCTGTGTGTGTGTGTGTGTGTGTGTGTGTGTGTGTGTGTGTGTGACTGTGTACACACTCCAGATTCCAGCTCCATTGGCATTAGCAGCTAACTGACTTTTTGCCTCCCACCATCCTGCCTGGCTACATGCCCCCCCTCTCCACCACTGCATCAGAGGGGCTTTCAGCAGTGCTAATGAGGATTAGCATGTTTGTGTTGTTTATATGTGTGTCACCCTAATCCTTTTAGCAATAAGCTGTTTTGCAGGAAGTAGAAGTAATTTATGCATGGCACATGTCTTGTATTGGATTGTGCATTGGCAGGATGGACATTCCACACAGACTGGTGCGAGCACGTTGTTTGACAATTAAGGATCCCATCCGTTAATAACCCACAACATACAAATAAATATCCAATAGCTTCCACTAATTGATACCACAAGTAGTCCCTGGAGGTGAGCGTAACCTCAGAGGGACAGACACCAAACGTGGGGGGTAAAATGTAGGAAAAAGGACTCGTGGTTCTGCCATGATAACGTCTCCTCTGCTCTCTGCGATGGAGGATGGTGCCTGAAAGGAAATCTATGGCTCATCATCACAGTTTGGGATTTATCTTTGTACCTCTAACCGTTATGTTTCAGTTATGATACTATTGTACTGATTTACCCTCATAAATGCTAAAAATCTCTAAGCAACAAACAACAAATAGCAACAAACAGCTCCAGTGGGGCAACGAGCTCCAGCAGTCAGATGATTATCCAGGTAAACAAGCCCACAGTTTGTCCAGATTAACTAAACCCCTTTGGTTGTTGGGACTAAGATGAGGGTTTGTTTACAACCTGCTCATGTTTCTTGCTCCATTCTCAGCAATTACAGTGCTGAGTACAGTGTTATTAGAATTGACAGAACTGTCGTCAGAGCTGCAAAAATAAGATCCCTGCTGCACCAAGCTGGAGTTTTGCTCTTGTTGAAGTTGATAAGAAATACAGTAAATGTGAGCGTTATGTTTTAAGGAAAACCTCTTCAGTCCTTACAAACCCTTTATTCTTATGACATACATTAGTAATACTTTTTATTACTGTTATTTTTTACACTTTGTGTACCTGCATTTTATAGCTGTTGCTTTTGTTGTGCAGCACTACTTCCTAATTATGATTGATTTATATCACAAAAGGTGTGTGCCAGGCTAAAAAGGACTAAAAGGGCCTGAAATATGATGTTATTATGTTTGCAGCTAAACGTATACATATATCCTACTCATATTCTTATATTATTATATATTATTATTATTATTATTATATATTATGTACCTATACATTCAATGGCAGTAGATAATAATTTGATGCAAAAACAGAATGAAAATAATTGCAATTTCTAACAACTTCCTTCAAATGTACTTTAGCCTTGACAATGAGAATCGGTTAAGTCCAGCAGCAGAGTATTTACATGAGTATGCAAACAGAAAGATACAGAAAGCGTCTAAAGGATACTGTCGTGGGTCAGCAGACCTGCACAATGTTTTGTTCAGATTTATTTGAAAACTAATGATGTCATCCGTGAGGTTTGTTCCAAAACCGAATGTTTTCCCAGTCTAATATGAGGTGGTTGCTGGTTTCTAGTATATGAGCTTGCTTTGTGTGGCTTTAACTGAAATGGGACATCGCACATGAAAAAGGCTCCTTGTGTGTAGGCCTGGAACACACTTGGGTATGGGACCCAACTCTGCAGGCCAGTCAATGAGGCCTGGTGGTTTCTACAGGAGAGGTGCCAGGCCCGGGCTGCAGGCCCTTCCAGTGTCAAGCCCTGTCAGTCAGCGCATGCTGCTCCTCCCGGGGCTTTCATCCTCTCCACAACCCTGGCCGGTGCCTCCTCCAGTCCCCACAGGCCCATCAAAGGCTGATTTTCCACGCCGACGGGCCAGCCGCAGAGGCTTGCAGCCAGGGACAGGTGGGAGGCATGGGAGGCAGGGGAAGGCTGAGGAGGCCGGTGAGCCAGCATCTGAGCCCAGGGAGGGTGCTGGGCTTCAGCCAGTAACTGAACTGAAAATAGTTCTGCCCTGACATACAGGCCCAAAGGTGCCTGTGGCTCCAACCACACACACAGTTTGAGAATTTACCTTGCACCAACAAACACAAACACACACACACACAACACAAGGCCATTAGATTTTAATGGGATCGATTCATTGACGTTATGGCACTCCTGCATCAATAAAACATTAAAAAATGTTGAGGCGACACACTTCATAAATCAGTTTAACAACATGCTATTTCGGCATCTGCAGTGGACATAACTCTGTATGGATTTTATAGACATATACTGTACACAGTGTACGGCAGTAAAGTGCAAGTTACATCCGAACAGACAAAGGCACATAGCTTGAGCTCATAGCACTGTGAACCCAGTCTATCCGAGATTTGTCTTTGTTTCAGTCCATCTGAGCAAAAAAAGGATAAAAACCAGTGTCCATCCTCCACAAAGGGTTAAAGCGGTATCACACCGGTGAGGCCACTCAAGCCATCAAACCTATTTTCCTCCTGGTCTCCCAGTCCCCCGTCCTTTTTAGATTTTAAACTTCCCCTGCCACCTTCCATTTTATGCCGGTGTAAATGAGTTCCCCCACAAAATCTATAGTGCGTCTTTAAAAAGCGATAACTCTCATGGCGGTGCCGTGACATTGACCCCCCTAGCAGGGCAGTTCCGGTTCAGTGCCCAGGCCTCACGCTCGCCGAACACACACAAACACGGAACACACATGCTCGTATATCCACACACACACACACACACACACACATACGGGGCCAGACCCCAGGTGCACCAAGAGGAGCAGTTAAATTTCATCATTACCCTTTCTTCCCCGTGTTGGGGCTTTTTATAGGGCCTTTTTACGGCCCGCTCTGAAGGTGCCACTCTGGTCCCAATGGTGCACAGGAGAGAGATAGATAGATGGAGAGGGACGTGGAGAGGGGAAGACGGTAGGGGAGGGTGGGGAGGAAGCGCAGTAGGTGGAGGAAGGAGATCTGTACGACTGGAGGGAGAGGGGGGAGGAGGTGGGGAGGTGAGAACGCGTGCATGAACGCTCACAAACATGCAGACTGTCAGGCGTACAAGCAAAGCAAGTAGGGCACTGGGGAGCGAGAAAAAAGAGAAATGGCACGAGAAAGACTTGTGGGGGAGAGAGGAAAGAAAAGGAGCGAGGGAGAGGGAGAGAGAGGGCCATCAGTTGTCAGTGTGACTGCTGGCTGATATAAAAACAGTGGCGAGGGTGGCGGATAAGGCGGATGATGAATGGGCTGGAGACACTCATCCATCCCACTGAAGGATTTGCGGCCAGGGAGTCGTGTACAGACACATCTAAGAGAGAAAAGACTGTATGTGTGTGTGTGTGTGCTGTGTGTGTGAGGGGGATGTTGTGTGCTGTGTGTGTTTTAGGAAGGTGTGATGGACTGGTGATAGGAAGATGGGACAAGACAGAAGAAAAAAGGTTTTCACTACAAAAGTGTGTGTGTGTGTGTGTGTGTGTGTGTGTGTGTGTGTGTGTGTGTGTGCGTGTGTGTGGTTACAGTTAGCTAGCTGCTACACGTCGGTGTTATGCACGGATACTGGACATGCTCGTGTGCATACTTCTATGACAAAGCCCTCTGTAGGAGCGCAGCGATGACAGGCCTCCACCCTGGAAGATATATGGCGACGCTGCTGTCTAACTCTGTACAGGCCCATCCATATCCCTCACTGCTATCAGCACTGTCCAACTCTGTTTTATAGCACCAAACAGTGGCCATAATGACACTAGGACTCTGAACATGTCAGGGTGGAGTAGATCGATTGGTAAACATTCACACTTGCCTGAGATACACTTGTACATTGTCCTGATTTTCAGGGAGGGGCTGTAATAGAGGTTGAATTATTATTGAAGCTTGGCCAAAAGCTGGATTTTGACAGTGTTTTCACCGTCTTAGATGTTCACTGCTTCCAGTTTGGGGAATGTTTTGCAAAAATAAACAGTGTAATCGTTGCGTGAGAGGATATTTTAATAACGTTCACCATAAGGAAGCAGGTTTTCAAACAGGAAAGTGAACGCTGGTAATAATAACGGCCTATGGGGTACATTTAGCATAATGTGCAACTCTACAGCATTAATTCATCAGTAAAATTATATAAGCATGTCATAGTCGCCACCCTGCTCCTCGTGGGTCCTTTTTTAACAGAAATACTAATTTCACTCAATTCCAATGACTTCCACTCTGTGTTGTTTTTGGTTCAGTGTTGAGCGACTGTCACTGAAACAGTTTCATACTAAAAAGATGATCGCTCCCTTTGAACTGTTGACACAGCTGTGTAGTGGGGGTGTGAACCACAGGTGTACCCACAAAACAATGTCATCTCAATATTTTGTCCATGATATTGATGATATTGGGATATATTCCTAATCCTAACGGTATCAAGGGATAAACAGCAGATTCATTTCAAAAAGCAAAAAAGAATTATTTATTGCATTCTATCCTCGACACTGAGGTGGCATTAAAAACATGAAAGGTGGATAAAGTGAATGAAGAGATGAAGAGAGAAACAGTGTACAGGGTGGACGTACTTCAGGCTGTTAGCTCCAGTGCGTCCTCCACCTTTGCTCTCGTCTCTGCACACAATGCTGCTACGACCCTCGTGGTGACAGATAAGGCACTTCTATGGCCTCGCCACAGTTCAGGGCATCATACTCAGGAAGAACTTTTAGATCTCACATCAACGTCTTAATGTAAAGATCATGCAGCCTGTAGGAGGTGCTACTGCCACTGTGGACTAGAGTCCTGTACGGAGTGGAGAGGATTTCCTGTTAGTTTACATACACAAGGTGAATTCACAGCATCTCATTTCTTCATGACAGGGTTTGTAGACGCTCAGGACAGATGTACTGGAAACTGTAAATTGCCTGTAGGTGTGAATATGAGTGTGAATGTGGCTGTATGCTTATGTATATTAGTTCAGTGACAGACTGGCAACCAGTCTGGAGCTCTCTGTCACCCAGTGTATGCTGGGATGGGATTCAGCCCCCCCTTCATCCTGGACAGGAACCAGGTCTCTGTATGCCTCCAACAAACTAGTAAATCTAACAACTAACAACTATTTAAACTATTGTTTGATAATCTAACAACTATCAAACAAACTAGTGTGCACGGTTTACTACCTGACCATATCTAAAGCTTCTGTAACCAAAGAGCCACCAACAGGGGTGAGGTGTGATGTGAGTGTGAAACTTTACCAGCAGCCTCCCCTCAGAGCATTGTGGTGCAAAAAAAGGGAAGAGGAAGCTGTTAAGAATGAAAAGGAGAGGAGCCTTAACTCTGCCTGTCACACTTTGGATTAATGCCCCCTTAATGTATTTATTGGGACTGCTTGTTGGATTGTCTTTTTTGGGAAGTTACAGAAGTTGTGGGGGGGTAGCCCCCTCAAATCCATCATCAGAGAGGAGTTTCAGATACCGTTAAAGAGTTTGGAAAGCATTTATTTGAAGCATACGATAAGCAGGAAGTCAGACATTTCTCTCTGTTGCAGGCCAGATTTGTTATTCAGCATAAAAGATGTGGACCTTCACACAGAAACGGGCCTGCAGCTATAAATATCAGACAGGATTCAGTTGTCTGGTTTCAAAGTCCAGCTCTCTGCTTCTGGGGCCTTCCAAGAGAAGTTCAGGCGCACTGTTACCCCTCACCGGTGCCAATGTCAGTGCCTTGTGTCTTGTGCCAGCCTCAGCAGGTGCCGGTCCTCGGCTCGCACCCCACGCCCCGGGTCTTTGCAAACTCCCCCATGTGCATATGCTCCGTATGGTTCAAGCGCCGACGCCAATTTTCCACCATCTGCCCATGCCCTGTACTTACACACAGAGGCAAGGTCTCCGCTGGATAGCGACCGCCACCCTTCACCTTGTCGGAGCAGAGAAATTTCAAATGTTAACTTGCAGCCCGCAGGAGCAGAGAGTGATCCGCAACCGCCACGCTGAGGAAACAGCCCGATGTGCTCATGTTGAGGGGCGGAGCATGAATTCACCTCTACCATTTCATTTTGTTTCCCTTTTTCTCTTCCCTCCTGAGTCTTTCCCTCTCAGTTTCAGCTCTCTTCCATGCTTCCCTGATTCTCTCCACTCCTCCTTTTTTCTTTTTTCTTCCTCTGACTTCCCCCGTCTCCCTCTCTTCATCTAGCCCTCTCTCTAGCTCTGCACTTCCCCCTTGCTCGGTCTTGCAAATGGCTGCCCGCCAACGGTTTGTCTGAGGAGAAAACAGATTTGAATGAAGAATGGAGACAAAAGAGGGAACAAAGAGGCAGTAAAAGACGCTCCACACAAAGAGACGTGTGCCTGTTGGAGACGCACGGTTTGTATGTGAGCGTCTTCTCTTCATGTGTGTGTGTGTGTGTGTGTTTTCTAGGGTCTTTACTGTACCGTGGGCAGCAGTCCAAGACTAGAGGGTAATCCTTTACCGAGGCCTTACCACTGGGAATGTCAGGAATAAGTCAGTCATGATGATGCATGCACTCTGCTGACGACACATATGTGTGTTCAAAGAATATCTAGGGCTTGCAGATGTGCCAGAACCCTGCTTTGGCGACATCAGGATGCAGTTTGTGATGATAGGCAGATACACACACACACACACACACACACACACACACGTAAAGCCATGGAGGCAAGGCCAGATAAGCAGATTATTTGAAGGAGGCATTCTTCACCGTATGAATGCAATAATTGGTTTCATTATTTGGTGGGAATTTCAGCAACACTAAATGAAGCACTGGATAGTGTTTGGTTCCCCAAAGCAGGCTGGAGCTGTGCGCTCAGCTCGCCCACCATGTGTCTGTGTTTACACCATGTGTCCTTATCTCATATCGCAGCGAGCACGGCTGCTTCTGCTGCTGCTTTTATTTGTTTAAAGGTGGTGTTTCAGTAAAAGAATTCAATATTGTCAGGATATTTGGTCCATTTCTTCAGCCACCGTGAGTGTCTTTGCTCGTGTGTCCTGCTTCATGTGTGTATATATTCTCCCTGTCAGGGAAACAGTGGTGGGCGGGCTGAGAGGTGGGGAGGCCTACTTTAACGGTCTTTTGAAGGAGATAAATGGCTTACAGATGGCCCAATCAATATATTCAAATGAGACACCGAGTCTAGCGATGAGCATTGAGCAGAGAGCTGGGGGTGGTGGTAGCGGGGGGCTAAAACACCTCAGGTCATGACTAGACCACACAGCAAAAGATGCAACCTCAGACCTGGAAGCAATTACATGTCAGAGCGGATGACGATATGAAGCAGTTCAGACGGAGAATAATGTGATCTGAATGAAATAAAACATAAAACATATGAACTCTAGAGGACATCTGAGTCAGTGACATTAAACTGCAGCATAACACGATATGAGTCTCAGTGGTAAATAAACAGGGTTTGTGCCCACACCTGTGGAAAGTAGCATACGGCAAGCTGAACGAGGAGGGGACCAAGCAAAATCTCATTTTTATTTTTCATTTTTCTAAATTTTAGAATTGATAGTTGGTCAATTTAATGTGTGAGAGGAGAAAGTCATCACAGCCGATAGAAGTGTGAGTCAGTAGTAAAAGGACAGGTTGATGCTGTAAGATGTGAGGGGGTGTGTGGGGTCATTTTTACCCCGTGGTGCTTTCTAATGTATGAAAATAAAACCCCCACCTTTCCCCTCCTAGAGTGGCTTTATTAATCACCTGGTCCGTTATGGGGGGTGACGGATGACAAGATACTTTTTCAGCCCTCAGAGGAAACAGCTTTATAATGCAGTGGTCAACATTCACGCCACATCTGGTTGCCTAGCAACACCAGTTGTTTAGTAAAGAAGTGTTTTTGGTTGTAGCCGCCTCTTACAGCCGGCTGAACCTGGAGTAACAAAACTGAGAACTGAGACTGGGGGTTAGGGAGCGACGTCACTTCTGTCGTGTTTGGTCTCATTAGACTTCTTTATCTGACACTCTCAGTGTAATGTGAGAAGTTTCCAGCTAAACTAATTGTATATATTCAGAACCACTCTGAGAGGAGAGCACGGGCCCAGCCTTGACTGTCTATGGGAGTGAGTGTGTGTGTGTGTGTGTGGATTAAATGATTGTAATATGTTCATGGTTTACTTTAGGCCACTTAATGTCACGCTTTAAATGTCTGCACAGTTTGTTAGTATATTTTCATCTTATTCATTGTAAACTGGAATGTTATCAGTCTTACTTATAATGTAAAAACAACTTGTCTAAATGACCTGTGCACGACGTTACGACCTGTTTGCAGATGCTGTTGCATTCAGAGTGAAGAAGGACCCTGTGGTGGTTATAATGTTAAAACCACAAGCTTTTTAGAGGTCAAACCCACAGTCACAACATGGTGGATATAGGAGAGCTGCAGCTGTGTAAATATGAATTATAGCCTCAAGTATCTTCAACAAATTAATCCACTGGGGGTGTTACGGTACACAAAATTCATGGTTCAGTCTGTACCTCGGTTTGGTGTCACAGCTTGATAAGCTTTCTGTACAGCTGAAAAAAAGAAAGGTAGAAAATAACATCTCGGTCAATGGCTCACTGGTTCTAAGTATTACTGAGTAAAGCAGTTAAATTTCACTGGAGTGGAAAAGGAAAACAACGTTTCCCATATTTTAATGATAGTGTGGCTCTCCGTCAGTCTTATGGGTCTCTTGTTTGTCAGTCAGACAGCAGCCACAGTTCAGGGTAGACAGGCCGGCGTGTCCACGAGGATGCTTCCAAAATGTTCTGGGCTCACTTGAGCTCTGCACTTGTTGTTCTGCATCTTGGATTAAGAGGAATTTTAAAGTGTTCTGACTGCAGCCTTAGATGTTTGGGTGTCATAGCACACAGAGGGAGTCACGTACCGAACCGAACATCCATTACTTCACCATTCGGTGAGAAAAAGGAGAATAATTCCTCCTTTGATCCACATTCTGTCCACACAGAGAATCCTGGTTTCTAATACTTGCACAGGATCCACTATCATGTGCCATATGGTTTTGAGCCAAAAGATAATGAAAGACGATAACATAATACAGATAATGCTGGAGAGAATAACCCATATCCCCAGAGATAAAGTTGTTTACTGACAAAAGCAGCTGGTTGAAAAATGGTTCGAGAGCGATTCGGCCAATACTGAGCAAAAAAAGCAAAGATAGTATAAATGAGAATGGGGTGTTGGGTGGGGGTGGGGGGGTGGGGGGGGTGGGGGGGGTGAGGGAGTGGACATATGCCCAGTATAACCAGCGCTTGAGGGTGGTGGTATTGGTGGGGGGGATTCCCTGGGGGGGAAACATGGCTTCCCAGTCTGGAGATAACATCCTCACACAGGCTCCTCGGGAGAAACATAAAAATCCACCTAGACATTACCCAGGTATTTTATCATGCCCTATCAGATCCCATTCTCTCTTATCACCCTTTACACACACTTAAACACGGATCCCCATTTCTGGACACATTGCTCACATTCAAATATAAGAGGTGGAAAGGAGGGGCCACATTTTCTACAAGATGGAAGAGCTTTGGAAGAAGCAGCGGGGAGCCTCATCATTTAACAGGAGCAATAAAGCAAGTCATGGGATTGTGGGTAATGTGGTTTTAATTTTCAAGAATAGCAACACCAAGATTTTTTTACTGAAAAATCTGCCTCTGGCCAAGTGAAGTCATTTTGTTACTCAGCCAGAAACAGTCAGTTCACACAGGAGGAAAATATGTTCTCTCTCTCCACCTCTCACCACTCAGATTCTGCTACCATCACAGCACAATGGAGGTACCTGGAATTTATTTTTTTGATAGTTCACAAATTTTACAATCGAGAATTAACTGAGGGACTTTTTCTTTGGAGGAAAGTGGTTTCCTCCAAACAGCAGCGTCAGTGGACGACGGAGCTTCAGGAGCCAGGACAGCGTTTTAAAAGGTGAGAGGAGAACAGACCAACTAAACAACGGGACCTTTTCGCAGTGCAGGTTTCCATGTTTCAAAATTTTGTTTGGAAAATAATAAACCTTAAGTTAAAAGCCTGAAGCTTAACCATTCAAATCTCAGCAGGTCGCTGTACGAGCAGCAGCAATCAGGATCCTTGTCAAAGCAGATAAATACAGACAACCAACCAAATGTCTGGATATAATTTTTGCATGGAGAACTTTCCTTTGATATCATTTCACCAACTAAATAATTTCATTCTGAACTGTGTTTGCATGAAGCAGTAAAGTCCCACCACACTCTGATGGTCAGGTGACTAAACACGGCAGCCATAGACTTTATACTGCAGCCCACATTAGCTCCTCAGCTAATGTCCCCTGGGGGAAGCTGCCTTGTGTTGCACGTCGGGCTGCTGAACATGCTACCAGAAAAATGCTGCTAGTACAGACTGCAGGCTACGAAGCTCTGAGGGTCGTCGGCCGGAGCTCACTGAACAGCTCCAAAATGTCAAGAGCAGTTAGCTTGGATGCTAGATTGTCCTTGGTGCTGCTAACAAACACTGTCTGTCTGCAGCATGTGTGCTTATGTTCTGTCTCAGTCTCCCCGCCCACTCGGCTGTCAATCACACACAGACTGTGGCCCAACACGAAGGAGCATTTCTGATTCTAAATATCCCCAAAGACCTCCTCTTTGCTTTCAACAACAACAAATACTAACAACAAACATTATTTTTAAAAACTCTCTGAGATTTCTCTTGAACAGATGTATTCTTCTCCACAGAAAACCTGATGAATGTGAAGCAGAATGAGGCTCAAATGGAACCGCTGAGGTCTGAGGGCCCCAGGAAATATGAGTGTGTGTGTGTGTGTGTGTGTGTGAGTGTGTGAGTGTGTGTGTGTGTGTGTGTGTGTGTGTCATTAGGTCACGTGTCACAGGCAGCATTAACAATGGTCCATTTTAGAGGAGAATAAAGGCTGTTTCCCCTTCACTCTCTTCACGCCTCCCCACTCATCACCCGCCAGTCTGTTTGAGGCTTCAATCCGTCCTTGACCTTTGACCTCAGGTACAGCCAGGTGTCAGACCATCCCCCCCTCATCTCTGCTCACCCTCCCCTGCCTTACACACACACACACACACACACACACACACACAGGCTCAAGCACACACACGTTTTACATAAGAAGCTCAGAAACAAATCTATTGGGATACACACAAACAAACAAACACACACAGCGTGTTAGCACACACACACACACACACACGTGCATACTTAAACACACACACGTAGACACGCACATACATTGTACATGCAAACACTCCAGTGCTGACACCACGACATCATCAAACCCTTTTTCCTGTTTACTGTGCAACAAGGACTTAATGCCAATAATAGTTTAACTCGTGTTTTTCCAGATATCAAAAAAGCAGCACAGACACACGTGCACTCATGAAAACAGCTCCCATAAAAACAAGCTCACACATGTACACACTATCCGTATACACACACACCCTCAGAGGGGTTTTAAAAAATTAGAGTAGCTCAAGTGGGAAAACAGTGTCCATTTGTCTTTGAGCTAATATGAGCGTGGCTGCATTAGAGACAAATGGCACCCACTTCCATTTCCTTTATCACTGTCAGGCCAATTAATAGGCCAAGGATCCTGTTACTGAGTCACTAGACAGAGGCAACGAAAACACCCACATACACACACACACACACACACCCACACACACCCACACACACACACACACACACACACACACACACACACAAAGAGGGCTCTTTCAGCTGCTGACCTTGGCTGCTCCTCCCAACACAAAAGACCCCAGAGATGGATGCCTCTTTGGAGAGCACTGGCTCCCTGGAAGGGTACCATTCCTGTCACCCTCCACACACACACACACACACACACACACACACACACACACACACACACGTGTATATCCACATGCTCATGGATTGACAAACATGTGTATGTGAATTCTAGTTAATTCCAGTTAATTTTGAAGCCCGGGAGCTGAAGGTGTTTTGGACGCAGGCATCGTTTGGGTCTTCCACAGTCACATTTAAAGATGCACAGAGTGAAGGCTGCTGGAAGATTCAGTCTAAATAAACCGGTGTCAGTCGTGACAACCCTCAGCGGTGGCAGCGGCCCCCGGCGAGGTTCACCGCTCTCTCGTGTAAAGCTGCACTGAGAGCGATGGAGAGCCTCTCCTGGCCGTAATGACACGCAGCATTTATCAGTCATGTAGATTACAATGTCACTTGAGTGTCATCTGGAGGACAGAGCCAGGCTGGGAAAACCATGCTTTCAACACACACACACACACACACACACGTATTGGTGATGTCATCATTCCAGCTAACTGATACGAACACTCAGGCTGTATGAAGATGTGTAAAAGGGTTTTTCCCTCCACACATGTGCTTTGTGAATTCTGATCTATTGATTTGGAAATATAGAAGTCTACGGTTAAACTCGTATATCACAAACACAACAAATTATTTTCTTTTCTTCCTTTTACTTTGTTCTCATAAACACTGAAACAGTGTTGTTCTGCTTAATGATCCTGTATTAAACCGATTAAGCAGGGTTAGTTCTCCCCTTCCATATATACATATTTAAGATTATTTTACTTGGATTGTTCATGTCAGCAGTAGTCTTATTCATAACCATCACATTTTGGGAGGGGAGCCAACCAAGCCGACAGAGATCGTCCAGTAGGTAAGACAACCGGACACTCAGCTCTGCTCAGTTAATAATGCTTCTCCTTTGTCCGTCCTGTGGTGAAACCGAACCTGTTTCCTCCACACAGAATGAGCATGGTGTTCATATTGTGTCCCCTTCCTCAGCCTGCCAACGTCTCACAGCTGTCTGCTGGGGCGTCCCACTTCCCCACTTCCCTCAACTGGATCCAAGTTTCTCTCTCTTCGTTCCCTCCCACTGAAGATGTGGGGAGCAATGCAGGGAAAAGGTGGTTGGAATCAGGGGAACCTGCTTTCAGAGAGATGAGACATCCCTCCCTGTGACCGGTCTGAGCTGGTGCCTCTTTCTTCACTAACACCTTTGATGGTTTGGAGTTTGTATTTGCACGTGTATGAAGTGAAAAGATAAGAGGAGCGCACAGTAAGTCTTTGTCTCTCTTAATGTTTCCCCTAAAAATGAGTAGTTTGAGTGTATAAAGTGTGTCACACATGGGCACTCTTCTACTGGCAGCGACATTTGTTATGTATTTATGCATTAATTCTGGTTAAGGTTACAACAAACAGGACTTTTTCAGCCACACATGCTATAAATGCTATACATGTAATGTGTATGTACGTACTGGGGTGATGGGTTGGAGTTGCTTCTGTTATTTGTCCCAGTATGAATAAAAAGGAATGAATAAAATGAAATGGGATGCACCTTGAGAGCGGCTGTAACTGTTACTGTCAGCCTGCATGAGTCCTGTCATGTGCAGCGATATGTTACTCCCCCTCCCTCCAACAGTTCCTCTCTGAGCCAGGAGCAAAATATTCAGGGGTCCCAGTGAACTGTCCAGGACAGAGAACTCTAGACTAACACTGTTGGTTTGGCGTCTTCTCATGACGATTAACAACAACACTTTCTATGTCCATGTAGTGTATTATGTAGAAGTACAGTCAATAAATATAAATAACCAGTTCCCAGTCTGCAGTTAATCAACTAACCAATACCACACATGGATGGATGTGAAGACTTCTCCCTCTCTCACACACACACACACACACACACATAGACACACACACACTCGTTCCGTTAGCACATTGATGAGCCTGATATTCAATCAATGAAGATTAACTTGCTTAACTTGCCTAAGGTAAGCCCTTTCTGTCCGCTGCTTTTTCCGAAGGAAGAAGCCCAAATACGATTATGCGGAAGGGGAAATTATGCCAAGATGAGTAGAGCTTAATATATGGTAATTATTTGACAGGATATACTTACACAGCGATTAGCATATCTCCAAGACGAGACAGAGATAGAGAGCGGAAGGAGAGGAGAGGGAGGGAGGAAGAGAAAGGGCTACGTGATAAGGATTTGGTTCTCTCTCCCTGACAGGGGGTGGTAGGAGACTCTGCGTAGGCAAACTGTTCTTCCATATGTACCTTCACTGATAAGCCATCTCTATAGGGGCCGGGCCAATGCTAAACAGGCCTGACGTGCCTGGCATACCAGACAGACAGCACATGTCACACATATCATTCATCACACACACACACACACACACGCTGCAGCAGCAGTGTAGTGCACACATGAAAGTTCAGTCCTGGCTTTTAGCTGACATGCAAAAACACACACACACACACACACACACAGTCAGCTAATAACCCTCCTCACAATACATGACTGAACATTTGCTGAAACACCCGATACAGACACAGTGCAATCCATTACAGTGTGTTTGTGTGGCGCTGTAGTACATACATCTTACTGTCTGCCTCTGTGTCCTATTGGCTCGGCCCTGCCAATACTCCCACTGTGGAGAGTATATTTGACTAATGCATGCCGACCAAGAGCAAAGATCCTTCACACACACACACACACACACACACACACACACACACACGGTGGAATGTCCTCATGCTCCTGCTTCTGCATCAGTTGTCTTATTGATTGCGAATCATACATGATCACATGTACATGCACATCCCACAGTGCCTCTGTGATGCTGTGATACAGACATGGTGGTTCATAGAGATCACTGAAAAACATCACTTATACTGACTCGTCAGTGTTCCCAGAAGTCACTCTGTTTTCTGCTGTATGACAACACTGTTCATTTCACTTTACAAGAAGAATAACTGCATTGCATTGCACATTTCTGTAATCAGCAGGTTTTTCATCTGAAAAATGTGAAGGATTCTCACCCACATCTGAAACAAGTTAGCTGACTGTGTGAAGCTGCTCCTACTGCTGCACAGCAGCACGTCTGTGACTGGACTCCAGTCCTGAAACAACATGTTTACGCTCCAGTGACCGAGCCCTCCAGTGGCCGTAGTGACTGTGACATGAGAAAGGAGGAAGTATCATAAAACAGTAAGGGAGGAGGTGTGTGTGTGTGTGTGTGTGTGTGTGTGTGGGGGGGGGGGGGGGGGGGGGGGGGGGCGGGGGTCAATGTCTGAACCATGACAACGACCGCTCTTTAATGTTAGCTATGTGGTAACCGTGACAACGACCGTTCTTTAACGTTAGCTATGTGGTAACCGTGACAACGATCGCTCTTTAATGTTAGCTATGTGGTAACCGTGACAACGACCGTTCTTTAACGTTAGCTATGTGGTAACCATGACAACGACCGCTCTGTAACGTTAGCTATGTGGTAACCATGACAACGAAGGTGTCCTTTAATCTCAGAACGATGATCAAACGATGATCTTTGCCAAAAACTCTAACCAAGTTGTGTTTGTGCCAGAACAGAATCAGAAATCAGAAAAGCCGCCACATGTCGTCTGAAGGATTCTGACAGGAGCGAATGTGATCAAACATTTCTGAAGCACTGAGCTGAAGAGCTCGTCCGTCACCATGGTGTCTGTGTGTCGTCCCTTTTATTCCCCTAAACTCAACCAATGCTTTACATTGAACATCTTAAAGTCTAAAACTTGGACTTCTGAATCTAAACTGAACTCCACATTAGATTAAGACCACCTTAAGTGATGTGTATGAGGTGGTGCTGATGGTGGTGGAAGCTGACTGCTGGTGGTGCTGATGGTGGTGGAAGCTGACTGCTGGTGGTGCTGATGGTGGTGGAAGCTGACTGCTGGTGGTGCTGATGGTGGTGGAAGCTGACTGCTGGTGGTGCTGATGGTGGTGGAAGCTGACTGCTGGTGGTGCTGATGGTGGTGGAAGCTGATTGCTGGTGGTGCTGATGGTGGTGGAAGCTGATTGCTGGTGGTGCTGATGGTGGTGGAAGCTGATTGCTGGTGGTGTTTAAGAAGCGAATGGATTCTCACACACAGGGTGCAGATCTCCACTGATGACCACTCAAAGAGGATAAGTTCATTTCAGCAAACAAGACCCAGTCTGTGAGTGTGTGTGTACTGTGTGTGTGTTACTGTGTGTGTACTGTGTGTGTGTGTACTGTGTGTGTACTGTGTGTGTAGGTGTGTGTAGGTGTGTTTGTAGGTGTGTGTACTGTGTGTGTACTGTGTGTGTTACTGTGTGTGTACTGTGTGTGTTACTGTGTGTGTACTGTGTGTATACTGTGTGTGTAGGTGTGTGTTACTGTGTGTACAGTGTGTACAGTGTGTGTACAGTGTGTGTACTGTGTGTATAGGTGTGTGTACTGTGTGTATAGTGTGTGTACAGTGTGTGTACTGTGTGTACAGTGTGTGTAGGTGTGTGTACAGTGAGTGTACAGTGTGTAGGTGTGTGTACAGTGTGTGTAGGTGTGTGTACAGTGTGTGTTCTGTGTGTACTGTGTGTACAGTGTGTGTACTGTGTGTACAGTGTGTGTACTGTGTGTACAGTGTGTGTACAGTGTGTATAGGTGTGTGTGTACAGTGTGTGTAGGTGTGTGTACAGTGTGTGTACAGTGTGTGTACTGTGTGTATAGGTGTGTGTGTACAGTGTGTGTAGGTGTGTGTACAGTGTGTGTACAGTGTGTGTACTGTGTGTACAGTGTGTGTACAGAGTGTATAGGTGTGTGTACAGTGTGTGTACTGTGTGTACTGTGTGTACAGTGTGTGTACTGTGTGTACAGTATGTGTACTGTGTGTGTACAGTGTGTGTACTGTGTGTACAGTGTGTGTACAGTGTGTGTACTGTGTGTGTGTGTGTACAGTGTGTACAGTGTGTGTACTGTGTGTACAGTGTGTGTACAGTGTGTATAGGTGTGTGTACAGTGTGTGTACTGTGTGTACTGTGTGTACTGTGTGTACAGTGTGTGTATAGTGTGTATAGGTGTGTGTACAGTGTGTGTACAATGTGTGTACTGT